>NC_063049.1:32815446-33115446 GCF_018812025.1 Megalobrama amblycephala
CTTATTAATAGTTATTAAGGTAGTTGTTAAATTTAGGTATTGGGGGTAGGATTAAGGGGTGTAGAATATGGTCATGCAGAATAGGGCATTAATATGTGATTTCTAAGTATTAATAAACAGCCAATATCCTAGTAATATGCATGCTTTAAGCAAATAATTAATAGTGAGAATTGGACCCTCAACTAAAGTGTTACCATGATTATTATTATTATATCATTTATTTATTTTGTGTTGCGGCATCTTTATAGGTGGGGTCAAATGAACACTTCACAGCAGTTAGTTCAGCACATCTTCAGCTAGCTCTCTGACTCTATAGTCTGATTCCAGGTAGCTCATGCTCCTCCACAGTCTGCCTGTGACCTGCTCAACAGCAAGGGTGTGTGTGTGTGCATGTGTGTGGGGGAAGGAGGGTCAGGGCAGGGGGTACGTTCTGTCGGGCTGCTCTATTGGCAGTAGCCAGAGACAGTGAGGAAGGGAAGCATATATTTATCCCTCCCCACCACGGGCATGGAGCAGCAGGGAACAACAGGTTCCAGAACATAGCCACGCTGGGTTTCTGCTGAGCCCCGGCACACACACATATGTGCACGCGGAGGGATTTGCGCACACGCACACCCACGCACGCATACGGTCCTTGCGCTAAAATACACAATGAACTGGCCAATGCATACACACACAGTACACAAACATCATTGCTCACATAGACATATCCTAGTCACCTTCTTAGGGGTTATGAAACACATGCTCACATGCTGAGTAGACAGACGGCAGCTTGGGTCAGGACCATATTTGGCCTTTTCCTCTGTCGGTCACATGATAGGAAGAGGTGTTGTAACAGTACAGTTTCATCTCATGACATTTATTACCTTAATCAACAAATTTAACTGGGAAGAGAAAGTTGATTAGAGGCTGGTGGGGATAAATTCACGAAAGAAGTCTCCTTTTTATTCATTCAGTTATATCTTAATTTCTATCTCTCTACTGTATAACAATGCAGGATTTATGTGCAACTTTAAACCAATGACATTAAATGATCAAAAACTCTGTTATAAAGAGTTTGATACATTTGAAAACTGACAGAGGATTACAAAATGTTCGTTCTTACAGGGTTAGTTCACCCTAAAATGAAAATTCTTCACAAAAGTGTCTGTCAGCTATACCTGCAAAAACTTGTAAAGTGTCTGCAAAAAACAATCATAAAAAAAGAAGATAAAAACACTAATGTTTTACTGCAGGTCAAAAAAGGAGCCATAGTAGAAAAATGTCTTTCAGAGAACAGACATTACGGTAATGGCATGTTTAATACCATATTTGATTTTTATGGAGCAAATAACATGCTGCAGAGTAAAAAAGGACATCTACCTGACCTTAAACAGCACATGGTGAAAGCCCGATGCTTTTCACAGATCAATGTGAAAATACAGTAGTCTAACTGACTTGCCTGTTGGCCACTTACATGCTGAGTTACATGCTGATAATCAATCAATGGCTTTTTGAGGCAGAAATAAATGCATTTTAATGCAACCCCCACCCCTCACTGACTGCCGCATATTAAATAATTGTGAAGGATTCATTCAAAAAAAAGTTCAAATCTTCATCCACATTAATAATTCAATAATGTTTCTTTTGCCATTATTTTACCATTATAACTACAGTAGAGCTTTAATGACTGGTGCTGTACGATCAATGTCAACTAAAGATGACAAGGCTTTGGAATATATAATAATATTATTTAGGGGTATTGTCTGTGGAAAAACATGGTTAGGACAATTACTACTACTATTTTAAACACATTATAAAATAGCCTCAAACAGATTTCAGATGATTTATTTTTATCTAATATTTTTTTATAGACAGTGGTGGCTAATACCAAGTTACCATATTCTTAATGTTAATTAATGTTTATTTTCTTTTATTCTAGGTTTTTTATTTTTATCACTCACAAACTCTGAGAATATAATCCACCGTGATATTAGGAGAAACAAGTCTCCCATCCCCCCCCCCCCCCCCCATGTGCCCCGACTCAGCCCTGCCTCTCATCTTCTTGCTATTGTTTGCTTGAGAAACTGACAGTCCACAGAGCCATCATTGTTATTTTAATCAAAAAGACAAAGGCATCTTAGAAGGCTTTTTTCTTTTCTATGGGGCAATTTGACACCTCTTAATCCAAAACTTCCTCTGGCTGCCCCATTGGGAAGAACGTTGACACAGAGGCTTGGGTCCATTGTGCATTTACGGTCATTAGCACCTGGGCTGCGGGTTCCCTGTAGACCGACTACTGACGCAGATCACTGAGCACCGAGGCGAGAGAAGTCACACGTATTTCCCCCTGCGTATCACACGTCACTGTGGGAATGCGTGTGGATGTTAACACACGCACGCATATATAAACACATTTCAAAGGAATTTGCATTCAATTTTAAACTGGATTTTTTTACCAAATGCTGTTCTTGGTGCCAGTTAAAACAAAATGCAGTTTCCATAAGAGCGAAGTACAACATTTGGACAGAAACATGTCACATGAACAAGTTCATTGAGGATAAATCATGCAACTCCATGGAAACCATCAGTTATGTACCATCTGGTGGCACGCTGCCTCTGAGAGCGCGTTTTCAAATCCTAAAAACACTGAGCACGGCCCCCATTAGAAAGCCATAGATTGGCAGATGCACTGGCTTGCTATTCTAAATCTGCAGAACAAAGCAAAGCAGATGAAGCATTTGGTTTGGCAGTGTTTTATATTATGTTTCTGGGTGACTCACTCTGGGATTAAACACTGAATGATTTAAATAGGCTGAGGACATAATTCTATTATTCTTATTTTGGGCTCTCTGTCCGTCAATCACTTAGAGATGAACTGCAAATGAGCCACATTTGAATGAAGCTCGCAATGAAAGAAAACCAAAGGAAACCAAAAGACATTTGGCATCATATTGCAACACTTTTAATGCGCTGTGGAAATCTAGGTGCATGAATTATAAACGACTGAAACATTAACTAGTTAATTCAGCCAGGCAGGTTCAATAATTCAGATCGTGTATGAGTCATTAGGGACTTATTTTAAAAAAGTCATTAAAAAAGCTGTGCTGCCGTGACAGGTTCTCACTCTAATATGGTAAACTGAGTGGCGGTGAGTGTCATCCATCTTTATGTAACACCAGCATCCAGAGTTTTACAGCAGAGCTCTGTATACAGGACCCATTCTCGGTCACGTTGTGAATATGATCTGCAGTACGTGTCACTGCCACTCAAACACACTTCCTGTGGCACAGTTTTACAGATTCTGTTAGCAGAAAGGCACTAGAAAATACCCAACTTTCATTTAAATAGCAAATAATCACTTAAGCATTATACAGCAGGTAGTTCAGGTCCTTTAATCTGATTGGTGTTCTAAGAGTCAGCACGGGGACTTTTCATTGTTTGTATTGACTGAAGGTGACAGGTGGTGTGATACAAACAGCAGGGATGCACTGATTTAAAAATTCTGACTGATATTTATAAGCCACTAATAGGCTGATATTAAAATCCCATACTAGTTTTTCTGGACTAAGAGCTAAAATCAATCATTTTAAACGCCAAAAGTTATTTTAGGCATCACAGCTTTATAATGTACAGTACGGCAAATGGATATTCATTTTGAGATTCGCTAAGGATTACTTTTAACAGTTTTATCAAATTATTAGCATTTTTTACAATTTAGGTGAATGTTAGATGATGACAAAGGTCATCTAAAATATTAACATGACAACAAAATGAGCATGAATAATTAAATATCCGTATACTGATCAATTAAAAAAAAATGATAAGGTAACAATGTGATGCATTTCATGTAATTTTATGTAATTTATTTCTGTAATGGTGAAGCTGAATTTTCAGCATCATTACTCCAGTCTTCGGTGTCACATGATCTTTCAGAAATCATTCTAATATGCTGATTTGGTGCTCAAGAAACTTTTCTTTTTATTCTCAATGTTGAAAACAGTTGTGCTGCTTAAAGCTGCTAAAGAGGATGTTTTGTTTTATACATTTTTGCAATATTACTTGAAACTGTCTTTACTAACTGATAAAAGACTATTTATTAGGTGCACTGAAAGGAATAAAATTAATATACATCATCTGTGCACGAGGTAGGGCCTTAAAAACATCAGCCAATCGTTTACGCGATCATCGCGTAAACGATTGGCCCTCTGGCTTGTCAATCACTGCCGTAACATTCCTTGTGAGAGACGTGCGCGGATTGGCTCTCTGGCTTGTCAATCACTGCCATGACGTTCCTTGTGAGAGACGAGCGCGGCTGCACGCTCCAGTAACTTTCCACACTCCACAGGCGCTGCATGCAATGTTTTTGTCAGGAGACAGGAGTAACAACTGCAGATTATGAGTTACCTGCGGTGAGTCCGACATAATGAATCCACTAACACGATACAGCGAATGCCGGTGGTAAACACTCGTGGGTAACACTTTACTTGAAGGGGTGTGCATAAGACTGACATGACACCTTCATAATCATGACATGACACGTGTCATGAATATGAAGGAGGTTTTATGAATGTTTATGACAACTGTCATTAAGTGTCATTCACTCAATTATGTCACTTTTAATGCAAAGATGACATTGTTTGAGATGTCCGAGTTATGACAACTTGACATAAACCAATACATCGTAACCTGTCAGTGTCTTTGTCATGACAACTTGACATCATTTAGCTTTATGGGTTAACATTGCATTAAACTGTCATGTAGTTGGTTTTGACATTGGCTGTCATGAGGCCATTATAACAGTGTCATGAATATGTATCTTGAGCTCAAGTACAGTGGTACAAATTGAACTTGTCATTAAAATGTCATTAAGTGACAATACTCTGACAAATAATTTTATAACAGCGTCATGACTATTTTTCATTTCATGTTTTTTTTTTTGTTTGTTTTTTGTTTTTTTAAGTTTCCTCCAACAGAAGGTCAGATAATAGACAATTTCAAATTTCGTAAAAAAGATGACACTGTTATAAAATAATGGTAACACTTTATTTTAGGGTCTTTTAACTAGTTGCTTATTACTATTAGCATTCATATGGCTAAAATATTGGCTATTTATTAGTACTTATAAAGCACATATTAATGCCTTATTCTGCATGATCGTATTCTACATTCTTAATCCTACCCAATACCTAAACTTAACAATTAACTATAATAAGCAGTAAATTAAGAGTTTATTGAGGGAAAAGTCATAGTTAATCGTTTATATATGTGTTCCCTATACTGAAGTGTTACCAAAATAATGTAATGTAATGTTAACCCATAAAGCTAAGTAGTTTTTTAAGTTTGATAATTAATCTGCTATGTCATGTTTATGACAGGTTATGATGTTTTGCTAATGTCACGTTGTCATGACAAAGACACTGACAGGTTATGATGTGTTGGTTTATGTCAAGTTGTCGTAACAAAGACATCTCAAACAATGTCATCTTTGCATTAAAAATGACATAATTGAGCGAATGACATTTAATGACAGTTGTCATAAACATGCATAAAACCTCCTTCATATTCATGACACGTGTCATGTCAAGATTATGAAGGTGTCATGTCAGTCTTATGCACACCCCTTCAAGTAAAGTGTTACCAAACATTGTTTGTCCAGTCACATCAGATTATTCAACCAATAACAGTTGCATAAATCTCAATATTTGTGCTGCGTTATTGAGTTGCTTTGGTGAAAAAATGAATGGCAAACTAAAATGCCTGGAGACTTACCAAGCAGGACCACTGACGCTTAACAAAAAGCCTCATTCTTTCAGAGTGCTTCGCGGCCAAGGGCTAAGCAAGCTTTTTACAGCATCTCTCAATAGAGGCATCAACCAAGAGAATAGAGACGGACTTGAAAGAGATCCACATCAAAGGGAGCTGGGAATGGCTACTGTAAAGTGCACCAGGGGCTCTGAGGGACTTTTTTCTTAAGATAAAACATCATATTTTATGGAGCTGTTAGAGCCGACCCAAAGTGCTGTTCTAGGGTCAGTTTTAGCAGTTATCATTTTATTGCTGGAAGACTGATGAAGGCTTATTGTAAACTACAAGTATCTCCGAGCAATGATGATTTCACTACGGTCCTTTCTCATGCTGAATTGCCTCACTAACGTCATCATGACCCATTCTACCTGCTCATCTCAAGCATTTCTCTCTCTTCCTTACTTAAAATGACACAACTGAGTGGAGATAACAGTAAAGGGATCAAATTAGACTGTATCTTTTCTACCCTACCACTTTAAATGGATACTCTAAAGAATACATGACTGGTTTACCTTCCACAGCTGAGGCAGAGATGTGTCGCATAACATTTAATTAAGAAACTCCATTCAAACTGACTCTACTTGAGTAAGCAAAGAAATCGAAACAGTCAGGCAGCCAATATTGTGCTAGATCTGACACCGACACCGGCAGAATGAAGCGATGAATGGTGATTCATCAGGTATTTTTCACGGTAAAAAGAAGTCTCTTTTTGAAGGTCAAATAATAAAACTTCCATTTGAAATGATTTTGATCTGAGGACACCAAATTGATAGAGAAAAGTGTAAACAGTGTGTTTAGACCAAAGTCAAAGATGTTAAAATACAAAAAGAGTGGAAGTCACATGAAGCAATAAACTGAAACCTAACTTATATAGAGGATAAATACACCTAAAATTTGGTCCAATGAGTTTTCAGTTTTCAGCGTGGGCAGGGCTATGCGGCATGACTCGGCAGAAATTGAAACCAATGTTGTGTTGTTCATCGTTTGTCATGGCTGATTTGGACAGAAACTCAGTAAAGGTTTTAGTTCTCTCCTCAAACTTCACCATATTTTTTTCTCATTTCTTTTCACTTGCGTCATTCATCTGCACAGTTTTTATTGAAATTTCCATTTGCATTTTCTCCATATGCTCATTTACGAACATGCATGTTCTCTTACCTGCTGTTAAACTTCTCTGGATGCTTCTCCCTCATTAAGTGGAAGCGATGCGCTATGGATGCGTCCTGATAGGGGACACAGAAAACAGGAAACACAGGTTAACTGCCTCTTTTTGCTAAACATATAAAACTGTTTTAAGTCTCTGGCTAATGAGCTACAGACAGTGCTGTTGGATGGCTGAAGGAGCTCCCATCCTAAATCATGCGTTCAGAATCAGGGCTGAGAGGAAACTGCAGCCCTGGGCCATACAGCACAGCCATAAAGCTGTCCAGACATGACCCAGATGATGTGGCACAGCCATCCCTGCTAACATTGATCAATGTTTAACCCTCTATGGAATGGCAATGAATTACTCTAATAAAAATTTCATTTAATAACAACAACAGCAACAACAAACTGTTAGAATTAAAAGTAAAGTCTCTAAAAAAACAATAATATACCGATCTGGTTTTTGCTCCAAGAGATTTTTTGTAGGAACATCCTCACAGGGAACACATGCTGAAATGCTCCTCAAATTTACATAGATGTCTAGATTTTTCTGTTTATTTGATAAGTTTTTTTTTTTTTTGTTCACAAATCAACTTTGTAAAATATAGTAATACAACAGAATCAAAAAAAATATATATATATTTACCATTTTATTAACTTGCACTCCAGTGGAACTGCACTTGAATCAAGTGGCATCAATTATATTACTACATTGCTTTGTTTATTTGGAACTCTTCATAATAGCATAACTATTTCAGCATACTTAACACAATTATGATTTTTGTTTAATGTGTTTCCAAGAAATGCACACAGAAACAATCTATTGAAAAGGAAGTAAATGAGCTCCCCATTCACTCTAACAGTGGGATCTGATTAAGAATAATTGTGGCTAAATGTGTCAAGTGTATATACTACACTGTTTGGGGTCTGTAAGATTTGTTATTGTTTTGGAAAGAAGTCGCTTATGCTCACCAAGGCACAATTTGAATATATTTTAATTTATTCCTGTGACGGCAAACTGAATTAGATGATCCTTCAGAAATCATTATAATATGCTGATTTGCTTCTTATTGTTTTAATTCTTTGCTTCTTATCATTTTGATTCTTATTACTATCAGTGCTGAAAAGAGTTATGCTGCTTAATATTTTGGTGAAAACTATGATATGTTTTTTTTCAGGATACTTTGATGAATACAAAATTCGAAAGTACAGCATTTATTTGAAATAGAAATCTTTAGAAACATTATAAATGTCTTTACTGTCAGTTTTGATCATTTTAATCCATCTCTTCTGAATAAAAAAAGTCTTTAAAAAAAATCTTACCGACCACAAGCTTTTAAAGAGTAATGTATCAACAAAAATAAAAAAAAAGAGAAGAAACTGAATGAAAAGAATTAGAGGATAAAATGACATTAAAATATTTCCCTTTTAATGTCTATTTGGTTATTTTAGTGTCAAAATATCATTAGAACATAATACAATTGAGTGTTAAAGTGGAAACCTAGTGGTTTATAGACTGATGATTTCAAATTGGTGCAAGAGAGGTGATTTTCTCTCCGGTGTAATAAAAATAGCCATGCCTAGAAAATGAGAGCTTCTCAGGTATTAACAGGCCCTGTTTCACATCACCAGCTCATGTGCTATGGGGGAGGGGTCTGCTTGTCAGCTTTGTTGCTGTGGCCTGAGGGGAAGATGATTGTGCAGATAGGCCTGCTGGACAAAGTACACAATTCTGGAAATGGGGCACTAAGAGTGCCTGATGAAGAAGAAAAAATATATATAGTGAGGCTGGATGCATAAATGATGGTATCGGCAGGAAAGAGGCTTTCCAGGAATGCCAGAAGTTGATGGTGGGGAGGGGTGGGAGGGTCAAAGAATAGGACACTGAAGAACAGAAAATGGACAGTCGAACTAAGATAAGTAACAACAAAGCTTTTACACTGGTAGTGTGCACTCCATTATACTCATCCATAATTGTTTCCATGAACAAAACCATTCCAGGGATTTTCTAGACATATTCCTGGAAGCAAATACTTGTCAGCTGAAAACAAAGGTTGATGGTTATTTAACTGCCTCGAATAAGTACCTGTATAAACAAAGAAATTATACAGGTTTGGAACAACTTGAGGGGCAGTATGACAGAATTTTCATTTTTGGGTAAACTATCCCTTTAAGCATTAGGGTAAATAAACTCTAATGGTTATTTTCTGAAGATAATTTAATTATTGTTTTGAGGCACTGTGACCACACATTATGTGTTCTTTCCGAAATATAATACGGACGGGTCATCGTCAACTAAAACTATTAAAAAAAAACGTTTTGTTAATTGAAAAAATCTTAAATAAAATGAAATATAAATATAAGATGAAAAACAAACAAAAAATTAAAGGAAAGTTGGAAATGTTCCCTTTAGCTGTAACTAAAATAAGATTAATCTGAAGTACTACATTTATGAAAACTAAAAATAAAACTGAAATAAAACCAACATTTAAAACAACAACAAAAACAATGAAATATAATAAATATACTAGAGCAGATTTAGTAAATTAGCATAATGAGGGCATAATGAAGTCTGTTTTCTTATAAAAATACAAAACGTAACACAAAATGTTGCAGGATAAGTTCATTACTAACAGTTTGTTTAAATCGCTAACCATTGCCTTTGCAAACACTAATTATAAAAGCACTGCCATAACAGAAAAAATGCAGTTCTAAATACTTTTCTTAACAAAATGACCACATCAGCTACTTCAATACCATTATCCTGTCAACTTGAATGATATGAAGTTCTGCCTGTAAGGACCTAATGGCAGCTGAGAGCATAAGGGATCAAACAGCTAGTTAAAAGGTTGTTTGCTCTTGCAGCACCAACCCAGAGCGGAATCCACCGTCAGTGAAGCAGCCTTGATTAAAATCAAAGCAACAGTGCGCAAACAGAAGAGCTAATTGATGAATCAGGTTTGCAACCGTAACTGATTATTTCTATATTTACACATGCACATGTAAAAGACAGAAGAGCTCAAAGCCACCACATCCTTCACTAGGCCCGAGCCTAAATACATTCACACACACACGTAACACCTGTCTCGGAGTTTCGCTGTGTAATATAACGATGGATCTCGGCACACTGCAGTGCTCACCGTGTCACAGACTCAGACAGGGAGGAAGTGTGCGAGTATGAGATTCTCAGGGTTTGATAGCTGCTGGCATGCCGATCAAGCCGCGAGCAGACGATGCTACGTTAGCACCTGTGCTGGCTTCCTGCCCGTGCTTGCAGGTGCTGCGGCCGTCACATGGGAAAGGGTACAGGAAGTGTGGGGGGTTGGGGAGGCTACATGGAGGGGTGGTGGACTTATATCCCACACATATCCAAACCACTGCTACGATGCATTGAGTTCTCCAGAAGGAACTCCTGCTGAGGTCCATGCACATATGTTATCATTAAAGTCAGTGAAAATATCACATAATAGACAATGTCATATGACATTTCTTGATACTCAGAAAGACCATGCAGGTGTTCCACAAACTGGCATGTGTGAATTAAGAGGAGAACAGAACGCACTGTACCTCAGTCACTGCGGTGAATGCCATGACACGGAACGGGCTTATAAAAAGCACCTAACGAAAGCTAGGAAGCTGTCCTCAAAAGGCACTGCTCTCATTCAATGACACTTTTATTTCCTTTTGTGGTCTGAGGCATTAGAACCTGATTCCTAGTTTTAAACTATGACAAACAATAAACAAATATTAATGTACATGTTGTTCCAAACATTATTCTATGGAACATACACACGAGATACAAACCCGATTCCAAAAAAGTTGGGACACTGTACAAATTGTGAATAAAACAGAATGCAATAATGTGGAAGTTTCAAATTTCAATATTTTATTCAGAATACAACATAGATGACATATCAAATATTTAAACTGAGAAAATGTATCATTTTAAGGGAAAAATAAGTTGATTTTTAAATTTCATGGCATCAACACGTCTCAAAAAAGTTGGGACAAGGCCATGTTTACCACTGTGTGGCATCCCCTCTTCTTTTTATAACAGTCTGCAAACGTCTGGGGACTGAGAAGACAAGTTGCTCAAGTTTAGGAATAGGAATGTTGTCCCATTCTTGTCTAATACAGGCTTCTAGTTGCTCAACTGTCTTAGGTATTCTTGGTCGCATCTTCCTCTTTATGATGCGCCAAATGTTTTTTATGGGTGAAAGATCTGGACTGCAGGCTGGCCATTTCAGTACCCGGATCCTTCTTCTACACAGCCATGATGTTGTAATTGATGCAGTATGTGGTCTGGCATTGTCATGTTGGAAAATGCAAGGTCTTCCCGGAAAGAGACGATGTCTGGATGGGAGCATATGTTGTTCTAGAACTTGGATATACCTTTCAGCATTGATGGTGCCTTTCCAGATGTGTAAGCTGCCCATGCCACACGCACTCATGCAACCCCATACCATCAGAGAGGCAGGCTTCTGAACTGAGCGCTGATAACAACTTGGGTTGTCCTTGTTCTCTTTAGTCCGGATGACATGGCGTCCCAGTTTTCCAAAAAGAACTTCAAATTTTGATTTGTCTGACCACAGAACAGTTTTCCACTTTGCCACAGTCCATTTTAAATGAGCCTTGCCCAGAGAAAACACCTGCGCTTCTGGACCATGTTTAGATATGGCTTCTTTTTTGACCTATAGAGGAGAGTTTTAGCTGGCAACGGCGAATGGCACGTGGATTGTGTTCACCGACAATGTTTTCTGGAAGTATTCCTGAGCCCATGTTGTGATTTCCATTACAGTAGCATTCCTGTATGTGATGCAGTGCCGTCTGAGGGCCCGAAGATCACGGGCATCCAGTATGGTTTTCCGGCCTTGACCCTTATGCACAGAGATTGTTCCAGATTCTCTGAATCTTTGGACGATATTATGCACTGTAGATGATGATATCTTCAAACTCTTTGCAATTTTTCTCTGAGAAACTCCTTTCTGATATTGCTCCACTATTTTTCACCGCAGCATTGGGGGAATTGGTGATCCTCTGCCCATCTTCAGTTCTGAGAAACACTGCCACTCTGAGAGGCTCTTTTTATACCCAATCATGTTGCCAATTGATGTAATAAGTTGCAAATTGGTCCTCCAGCTATTCCTTATATGTACATTTAACTTTTCCGGCCTCTTATTGCTACCTGTCCCAACTTCTTTGGAATGTGTAGCTCTCATGAAATCCAAAATGAGCCAATATTTGGCATGACATTTCAAAATGTCTCACTTTCAACATTTGATATGTTATCTATATTCTATTGTGAATAAAATATCAACAACTGAATAAAATATAAGTTTATGAGATTTGTAAATTATTGCATTGTATAATTTGTACAGTGTCCCAACTTTTTTGGAATCGGGTTTATATTTTGAAAAAATGTTTTGAGTGTTTTCGTCCATACAATGAAAGTCAATGGGGTCCAAAGCAACTAAAACTATTAGAAATCATTTTTGTTAATTGAAATAAAGCTGAAATAAAATAAAATATAAATATTCAATGAAAAACTTCACCTTAAGTCCTGGGTATACTTAGTTTTTTTTACGTGTACACTAGGGTAGATGTAAAATGCATACGCACTGTATGCTGACCCTTGCGTAAACGTAAAAAGTGAATACTTTGGGCTTTAAAAAACCTACAAGAAAATGAGAAACTAAAATAAAAGTAGTAGTAAAATTACTAAAACAAATACTGAAATAAAAATAAATTCAGAGCTATACAGAAATATTTAAAAAACTTAATAAAACACATAATCAAATCAATATATACATACTTTTATATTCCAGATCCAAAATTGACAGCATTTATATAGACATAATTTTCTGGTTAAGGTACACTGGTTAAAAAGATGTTTATATGATCCACAGCTGGAATATTCCTGTATACATTACATCAGCATATTCTGAATAAACTCAGACATGCACATCCTTTTCCTGCTTTTCTCTTCTGCAAATACTAGAGACATTTGTTCTAGCAATGCAATCGACTCATTAATTCCCGTTCATATCCTTACAATAGCACACAAGAGTCATGAGGCTTTTAAAAATGTAGGCCATGTTTTGTTAATGTCAGAGTCTTCTCCTGAATCCAAAAATGTGTCTCTTCAATAGCTTGATATTCAGACCTACATGCATCTAATACAAGGCAGAATGACATTATATGTAGTTTGGGAATGCACAGATATAAATGAAAGCTCTTGTTCAGCTTCATAGTATCCCATTAGCTGCCCAGACACAAAAATGCTCTGGGGTGTTATGTTATGATTCATCCCAAACCGTGCACTATGGGATGACACCATGTCCTCCACTGAGACATATCATGTCCCTATGGAATGAAACCGCAGGCTTAACTGTTCTTGGCATTCCCCCTCCACTATCTGAACAGGCTAAAGGTTGGTTATCACCTCAGGGTTTGTATCATATACAGTTAGATGGCTTCTACTTATTTGTGGACAAAGTTCAAGATTTAATTTAGTTCAAAAACAGGTTTCGTCCACCTGGGACAGCATCTATCGATGGGGTGAAGAGGTGAAGGGTATTAAGCGAGGTGATATTCAGGTCACAGTGATTGGTGTGTCCACACCGGGTTATTGTAGCACTGTACTTAGTCAGTGCCCATCTGTGCTCCTGTCAGCACGGTGGGAGCAGGTGCATATGGGACTTATCATGAGACTGGAGGTGCGTTTGTGTGAAAGTCCACATAAGTGAATTATGTGAATACTGTCTGAATGCACTTCTAGAGTGCATGTGTGAGGTGAATGGAGAGGTGGGTCCTGTTTTGCTTCAAACTTTAAGACTGGCCAGGTGTCACTCAGCACGGCCATTCATTATGGTGGTAACCTGGTCCGATTCTGGCACCCAAACACTTCCTGTCACTGATACTTCCCCTGACCTTCAGTCCGTGCCAGTACTATACACACAAATACACACACATGCACATACATACATACACACACGCAGACTGACAGACTCTAAAATAAACACTCTTATCACATAGATAAGGTTGAAAGATCGAATACATCTTGTTTGTTTAGCTACCTATTGAACTGGCGTACGCTCTTCACAGCCAAATCACAGCCATATTACAGCCATATTACAATACGATGATAGACTGGACCCTTTTCGCATTTCCGGGATTCTCAGAAGCAGAAGTCGCCGCAGGTTAACTTCTATAGTGGTGAACAGAAACTACAACAAATATAATTTTTGCACTTCCATTAGCCCTAATCACAAAACAAAATCCATTGTTTCGCTATGACTTTACAAAAGAAGCAAAAAATATTGAGATTGATTACATTGGTCAGAAGAGAGAAAAACTTTAAATTTGCCAACACTCCCTCAGCCGTTGTATTATGCTGCCTTTACGTGCCATCGGAATTATTGTAAATATTAGTTAAAGACTGGACACGAATGACCTCTCAAGTTGTATTTTATACTGGGGATAATTTTTATACTCAAGTTCCTGAGTTGGGCGGGCTATAAACTTTTAACATTGCAGAGGGAAGAACGTTTGCTACTGTGACAGGTATACACTATTGGTTTTTTCTACAAAAGCTACATTGCCTTGTCTTGTCATTAAAGTAGTTTCTATTTACATACTTGAATAATCATGAAGCATTTTGTATGTTTTATAAATTAAGCATCATAACCAGTACTGCTGTTCCAGGGCAGAACTGACTGTGTCACTGGAGATGAAGGTGTGCATGATACCACAGCAGTGAGAACATGATGGCAGCGGGACAGTTTTCCAAGCACCACCACCATGGGGAGGGTGAGAGGCTCACACAGATCAGTTGTTGATGTCAAGAGAGGTGATTCGATTTCAACTCCCAGGCCTGGAGATCCATGGAGAGACGTCCTTAATGGCTGCTGACGTGGTGTGTTTGCTGTCCTTAATTCCTCATGAGGATTCTTTCCAGGGTGAATTGGATCACACAGCAGGATTGCAATGGCATTCTAAGATGTCTCAGAAATCAGATTCACATGGATGTTAAGCACTACCCTCCTCTCTCAGTTGGTGCTGTTTACAAAGGTACATGCAAAGAAGTCTATCATACCTGAAAGCATTTCTATTCATCTCAATGGTAATGGTAATTGCTAGACTAGTGCAGTGTACTCCGCAAGTATCTTTGATCAAAGAAAGCTTTTGTGAATCACCTGAACTGCAACTGCATCGGACAAATCAATGGAATTGGAGGAAAATCATAATGAAACTGATTGGCTAATGACACCACAAGAACACACACAGCCCCAAACCCTACACTGATGACTATTCTAAGTCCAGTTCACATAGAAGAAAGTAAATAAATTAAAAGATGAATAAAAAAAAAAAAAAATGAAATAAATAAATAAAATGCGCAATTTGTAGATGGCCGTAAATAGAGAAAGATGCTTTTTGGGCCCCATTGGTGTATTTACAATATCTACCAACAGGGGCTAGCTGGACAATGCTAACCAGCCAAACACTGAGCCCTTGGGTTCATGGTAAAAACTAGCTAGAGCTTCTAGAAGTGGGCACATTTTTCTAAGATATTAAAACATTTGTACGTTGGGACCAGAGGTCGCGTTAAACGAAAATGATCCGTCATTGACGGAATTTTTTTTTATCAATGACGGAAAAATCTGAAGGCCATCCGTCACAGATTACACTGAGGGTGATCTATTGTAAATTGTAACTGTAATTCCCACCCCTGTCCAGTTGGTGGCGAGTGCGCTCCAATGTAGCAGCAGAGCTCTGGATCCAGAACAAAAATGAAACTGGCACAAATCTTTTGCTATGCGTTTGATAACCCACAGGAGAGTGCCCAGAAGCTACAACGATAGCCTATATGACGCCACATTAAAGAGCACCAAAACGGTATTTATTGCTTGAATTTCTTAATGAAATGGACAGAATTTGAAATCTGAGACTTTGTTCCATATAAAAAGCAACACAAACCTTTAAGCCTATTGCGATTTATTGGATGGGAGGTGCACTATGTAGGCTAATGTTTATTCATCAACTGAAAACAGCATATAGCCAACCAATCGACTGGAATTTACGAATCGATATTGGTCTTATGTGACCAAAACAGCAAGGTGACATTTTAATTGTTTATTAATAAAGTAATGTTTTCTGAATCAGCATCGGTTGCAAAGATGAAATTGACATACTGACTCTCATCATCTCCTCATGGACGTGCCTAGAGAGAGAATGCACATTTCATTCGGTTTAGTCTACATAATCAGAGTAGCCTAGCCTATTTCTTTTTGTTTTGAATTATTTCATTTTCGTTAAAGATATTTAAAGCTTTCTATAGATATATTTCTCATGTCTGTGACTGTGAGGCAAGCAGCCGCTGAGTTTCGGTTCATTTAGCCTGTAAGACGCGCTCCAGTTCACGCCAGTGATCGCGCCCGCGCCTCCATGTCATGATTATATTTGCTTCTTATTTATTAAATCCAGGCAATTGGTTGATAAAAAATTGATTAAAATTAAGATACAATTTTTACAAAACGAAATTCACTTTAAAGAAAGGCTTTCTACAAAACAAAACTTAATGAAGTGGTCAAAATCATGTCTAACCCACTCCATGTCTCCCAATATATTGATCATCTTATGATGCATCTTACTCATGCGGTTCACTTTTCATAATCAAATAAATGAATTTCAAACATAACATAGAACTATTTAAACATAAATATGAAACTACGTTTTCTTTAATGGCTACCAACACGTAGCCTATACAACAGTACAGAGAAATTTCATGTGTGAATTACCCGTCATTTTAATTTTCATATTTTAATTATAATAACACATTTAATTGCTTTTATTTTTGTTCAAATGTGAACAAAAATAAAAGCAATTAAAGGTGGTGTTATAATTAAAATAGGAAAATTAAAATGACGGGTAATAATAGATTATGACGGATTTTTTACGACCCTGTCCGTCAAAATGACGGACAATGTTAAAGTCTAACGCAACCTCTGGTTGGGACATTTGTGCCCATTTGTGCTCTTCAGCATTAGCACTCGATCAGCCAACAAACTTCACTTAATCACAATGCATTTATTTGGTAGATTATTTCATCCGAGATTTTTTTTAGTTTGTTCACTAGGAATCAAACCCATGACCTTTTGCACAATAGACAAATAACTTTCTTAAAGACAAAACAAATTAGTAACCTTTATTGTTAGATACAGTAATTAGATTTTGTCCCACGTGTGATTTCTTTCTCACAATTTCCACACACATCAGTATCTTCTCTCAAACATCCGCACTCAGCATTTCAAATCCCGTCCTGTGCCACACTCAAGTAGATAGATCCCTCAAAGCTGACCCTTCAAAAACTACACAAAGCGAACACGACGGCAATCGAAACGATCCAAGTGGATGAATCAATGTCTTCTGATACCAAATGATAAGTGTGTGAGAGAAAAATACTAATATTTTAAACATTTTAAACTGTAAATCATCGCTGCCGGGCAACTCTCAAACGAGGGTTCATGCGTTCACGCTTGACTTAAAAGTCATCCTGTTGTCAAGTGTGACGTAAGCACGTTCTGAAGTGCATGCAAGAAGAGATGAGGAAGCACTGTCACTGTCATTTTGCATGGTTTTTGAAGCGTCAGGTTTGACGCATTCACTTGCATTATATGCACTCACAGAAATAGCTATTTTTTGGCATGAGGGACAGTCAATGACGACAGACTTTTCATTTTTGGGTGAACTATCTCTTTAGCATTTGTTTTCTTTCCACATGGCTATTAGTTTAGCTAAAGAGAAAATGAGCTCTCTGTCACAAATTATGAAATACATAACCCTGTGATAACGGCCTGAAAACCACAAAAGCCATGGCAACCTTCATGGATAGTGACTGGAAAATGTTGAAGGCTGAAACAGCATTACTAATGATTACATCAGGGCATGAGTCACTGCACTGCTTTACTCAGGTGTCAGTGGCGCCCAATGCGGAGCCATCTGTCCTGTCCTCCTGGACTCCCAGCACCCTGTCCCTCTGCTCCAGTGCCATGCCACACTGCACCAAACACCATAGTATCGTGATTTCAGACACCAACGGCCCCCTACAATATTGCCTACATTCTCAGAACTGTGCATCAAACTGAAATCCAATCGATCCATCAAAGAGCACCTTATTGGGTACTGCAAAGTTATCATTTGTTCATGAACAGTCAGTTATCATCTGACAGACTTTCATATCAGAAATAGTTTACAGCAGAAGAGCAATGTTTGGATGTTTACAGTGCACACTTTAGGGACATTTCACTCAAAAATGAACATTCTGTTATCATTTAATCGCCATCATATTACTTGGCTTTCTTTCATCTGCAGAACACAAAAGATGATATTGTAAAAAATGTTGGGGTCCAAACAACATCGGACTCCACTGACTTATGTTGTATGAACATTTCTGAGAATATATTTTTTAATGTTCCAAAGAAGAAAGAAAGTCATACATGTTTGGAAAGACATGAGGCTGAGTAAATTATGATAAAATGCTCATTAACGAACTACTACTTCAACCTACAACAGTCTTACTTATAATTGTCTCAGTATTTAAAATCCAAAAATGACACACTACAGCTTAAAAGAAAAAGCCTAAATCACAAGTCTGTTTTGTTTTAATTATATTGATGTCTTGTGAGAACTAAACTCAGTGCCAAGCCATGCAAGGACCCACATGGCACAGTCAGTCCACCCCCATCACAAGACTCAGGGTTCACAGTATAGGCCATTGTCCATTCATAGCCAGCACTCCTTCATGTTACCCAGCCTCTTCAAACCAACACACTGCATCATCAGATGGTCTGACACAAACCTGACCAGAACAAACTACTGCGTCTTCACAGTGCATCTGCGTCTGTATTTTAATTGACGCAAACTTTGACCAGCACGCCTTAATTATTTAAGAGCATATAATTTCATTCCAATCAATCAATCAATCAATCAATCAATCAATCAATCAATCAATCAATCAATCAATCAATCAATCAATCAATCAATCAATCAATCAATCAATCAAATCAACCAACCAATAATTTTCTATTCATGAGTAATGACTGCTGAATTAGAAAATGTTTTATTTAAATTGTAATATTTTAAATTATTACAATTTGTACTGTATTTTTACCCCAAACTAATATATATATATATATATATATATATATATATATATATATATATATATATATATATATATATATATTAGTTTGGGGTAAAAATACAGTACAAATTGTAATAATTGTAAATATATATATATATAGAGTTGTGTACTTTTTTTTTCAGGATTCCTTGATGAATAGAAAGTTCAAAAGAACAGCATTTATCTGAAATACAAAGCTTCTGTAGCATTATACACTACCGTTCAAAAGTTTGGGGTCAGTAAGAATTTTTATTTTTATTTTTTTGAAAAGAAATGAATACTTTATTCAGCAAGGATGCATTAAATCAATCGAAAGTGGCAGTAAAGACATTTATAATGTTACAAAAGATTAGATTTCAGATAAACACTGTTCTTTTGAACTTTCTATTCATCAAATAATCCTGAAAAAAAATATTGTACACAAATATTTTGTACAATTGTACACATTAAATGTTTATTGAGCAGCAAATCAGCATATTAGAATAATTTCTGAAGGATCATGTGACACTGAAGACTGGAGTAATGATGCTGAAAATTCAGCTTTGCCATCACAGGAATAAATTACTTTGTGAAATATATTCAAATAGAAAACAGTTATTTTAAATTGTAATAATATTTCACAATATTACTGTTTTTACTGTATTTTTAATTAAATAAATGTAGCCTTGGTGAGCAGACGAAACTTCTTTTAAAAACATTAAAAATCTTAGTGGTCTTAGTGGACTGTACTGTATATATATATATATATATATATATATATATATATATATATATATATATATATATATATTTTTTTTTTTTTTTTTAATTTCTCATAGAACTAGAGTGCTGCATTTATCATTTGCACACTTGAACAATTTCTCAAGGCTTCTACAACAATAACTCTTACGTAGTTCGTGTCATTGGCCGATGAACACGGGAGACAGTGGGACACTAAGCTGAGTTACATAACGGCCCTGAAGTGGCACATTCCTTCATACTTGCTTTCATGCCACCTTGCGTAAAGCTTGTATGTACCCCCTGCCACTCTTCACACCCATTTCAAACAGGTCAGGTGGCCCGTTTCAGGCCGCGTCACTATTTCTGGCCATTCTAAATGTGGCCTGACTACTTGGCACATTTCAGTGAGATAAAACAGCAATCATCCAACACACCTGGGACTCGGCTGATTATAATAGAATATTGGACATTTTTCAGAAATGAAAGCAGACTTACTATTTATAGTGACAGGTTCTAAAAACAGGACAGAAATTAATCATTACTAAACAAGAGGAGGAAGACAGGCTCATGGAGACCCACCTGGCCCCAATGTGGCCAGAGTGTGCCAGCAAAAGAACAGAAATTCATCCTTATCTGTATAAAACCTTGTTCATTCCTGCAGCTTTGAATTTTGTTTTCATCTCAGTTAATTACTCCTTCACTGTATAACTGTGGAAGGTTCTGAATATTTTTTAGAAACTTCAGAAACTTCATACAGTAACAGAAAGTGACTATATATCAACTTGGCAAAAACCACTTGAAAATATATAATAACAACAAAAAAACACTTATTTATTGGTTATATAATCTGCCCCACAGGTTTGTTTATAAAAAAAGAAGTAGAAAATGATTGCGTAAGTAGTTTGTGAACAGATTTGTTTCTTGTAAAAAAAAATAGACATTTAACTGTTCTGATAATAAATGCTTGATGATAGCAACAACATGGGATATAACATTTGAACAGAAGAGTGTTGCTAAGCAACTGTGTGTGAGAAGGAGAATTCTGTGCAATGATACACGAGTCACAGGCATGAAACTGCTTCAGACGCTGTAAATCACATCAGCAAAGTTTGAACATGTTGTTCCACTGACAATGATAATTAATTCTAATGCTACATGAGAAAACAACGTTTAATTAACCACAAATTACTTTTAGCCTCAGGCTTGAGTAAAAAATGCACACTCATAATAGGGAGTAAGAGATTTTGACTGATGAATGAGCGTGGTTAGAAAGACCAGAGGAGGTTTGTGTAAAACGTCCGATATAACAGCACTTCCGGTACTATAATGTTGAGTCTCTTTGAGCTGTAAGCATTTGTTTAAAAAAAAAGTGTAGTAAATTCTCACCACTCCGATGGAAAAGTAATTGTTCACTATGCTGTAGGGTACAGGATCTCCCTTCTCCTCCTTATCATCAGGGACAATGTCGATGTTCCAGCGGTCAAGCATCACCTCGGTGCTGTGCTCGATATCTCTGAGGAACTTAAGCAGACTGCCTCCTTCATAGCCTGTCAATCACAACACAGACACTACGTGAACCTACATAACATAGAGGGTTAATTATAAAGACTTAAATCAGCCACACACATGAAGAAACGCACAAAAGCTCCTTTTTATCTATGAACAAGAGTGTGCAAGTGTCCGTGCATAGAAAAGAAGAATGAAACAAGCACGATTCAACTTTTGTTCTACTCACGACAATGAAAGACGTGCATTATCGCAATTCCAAGGTTAACGTAGCTTAATTAAAAAACTTAACACAGCAAGATCAGATGATTAAACTTGCCAAAGTAACACAATGTTGTGAAAGTATAAAGCTACTTTTTCACTATCTCTGACAGATCAGAAGTCATTCATTTCCAATGGAGAGTAGTGCGGGAGATGTGTGGAGTTCTGACCTTATATGTATGTAGAAGTTACTGATCCAATTTGAGCTTTGGGTGTATTGAAATATTTGAACTTTTGGGGCTCGACCGCACACAACCACCTGAACAAAGGAAGAATAACGGCTGCTTCACCACCAATTTAAAACTTCAACACGACTGCCACTAGGGGGGTGAAATGCGACAATCGTACGCAAATATCGGAGATAGTGGAAAGGCACCCTAAAAGACAGATTAAAAACATGGATTATTGCTTCACTTCAGTCTGATTTTTAATTTTTAAAGTGCATGTAAACAAACATCCTGACCCACTGATCTGGTCACAGTGGTTCTCGAGTTAACAGCTCACTGGAGGTGAAGATTACTTAAAGGGATAGTTCACCCAAAAATGAAAATTCTGTCATCATTCACTCACCCTGAAGTTATTTACTTGTCTCTTAGCTTTTCAAACAAAAGTTCCTCGAGTTCGAACAGAGCTAGGTAAAAAAGGTTTTAAATATAATGCTTCCACTGTTTGGAATACCTTACAAAATGTCTTAAAGCTGACTGTGCTTCCATCACTAAATGAGTTTAAGTTACTTTTAACAGATTATGTGTTTTATCCTTTGGTGAATTGCTGTTGTGATCCTTGATTGTTTTGTTTTTTTTGTGTCTTGATGTGTATTTGTATGTCTATGTTATTGCTGCTGCTTTCTTGGCCAGGTCACTCTTGTAAAAGAGATTTTAATCTCAATGAGTTTTTTAACTTGGTTAAATAAAGAAATGAAATGAAATGAAATGAATTCCAAACCTGTATGAATTTCTGTCTTCTGCTGAACACAAGAGAGGATATTTTGAAGAATGAACAGTTGATGGACCCCATTGACTTCCATGGTATGGAAAAAAATATTCTATGGAAGTCATTAGGGCCCATCAGCTGTTCATTGATGGGCCCCATTGACTTCCATATAATTTTTTTTTTCCATACCATGGAAGTCAATGGGGCCCATCAACTGTTTGGATACCCATATTCTTCAAAATATCTTCTTTTGTGTTCAGCAGAAAAAAAAAAAAAAAAAAAAAGTCATACAAATTTAGAACAAGAGTAATTGATGACAGAATTGTAATTTTTGGGTGAACTATCCCTTTAAATTTAGTATATTTCACAAAGAATCCGGCTTAAGAAGATTTGGAATGCGAGTCATATAGGCCACTTTTATTATTCCGTTATGGTGCTTTAGGTCCATTCTGAATTTTGAAAGTCCATGTCTCCATTTATTATAATTGCATAAAAAAGAGCGACCACTACATTCTAATTTTGTTGAGAAATACAGGTTTGGAAAAACATGAGGATGAGTAAATAAATACTTCTTTTAATAAAAGGATCTATTACATCACCAAGAGTTTGAACACCATGACCTGAGAAGATTTTTCAATGCTTGGCAACCCTTCTAACTGATATGAAGCGATCCTTCGAGAAGACACCTGAGTTAAATGAACTTCCCAATTGTACAAGGCTACTTGTTACAACACGATCATAGAGGCGCCATCTCTTAATGAGACCATACTGTGAATCAGGTGGAGATATTGACTCCCGACTGGCAACCCAAGGAGCAAAATATAACATGTGTGAAGACACCCAGGTGCTCACTCTACCCTTCTGGACCAGACATGCAAACACTTACAGTTGTACGTTACATGAACATACGCTCACATGGCGCCTCTTCACTGAGTACAGGTGATACACGTGTTTCAGTCAATCAACTCACATGGAGAGAAAAAACAGCATATACCAGCCAAATGAATTTAAGAATACATTCATGCAAAACCTTACCCGCCTGAACAAACCGCACACATGCTCTCACAGGAAACACTGATACGAGGCCAATTAATTCAGCAGCCTCTACAAGGCCATCCACACCTGTCTTACAAGCAGACGCAGGCTCACTGATGCATATCATTCCATCATAACCTACTGAATAAACCCACATATCTAAACAAGTACACGCATATGTAATCACACGGGGATGAATTAGTGCAGATCTCTTGTTGGCAAGTGATTGGCAATTCTATATATACTCAAAGCATAGTTTATTTATCTCTTGTTAGCAATGACTGTAACCGAATTCATTTTTAACCTGTTAGCGTTACACTGTACTGACCGTGGTACACATACCTTTCAAAAGAGACCAAAACCATGCAAATATACTCCAAATGGGGCAAGAACAGCATGCAATTTACTTTGGGTTTGCCCTTTTTAGGTGTTTTAGGCTAATTTTACAGGAATGCTAAGGTGTTAAACAATTCTTAACAGTGCTGTGATTGTTAAAGGGTTAGTTCACCCAAAAATGAAAATTCTGTCATTAATTACTCACTCTTATGTTGTTCCACACCCATAATACCTTTGTTCATCTTCAGAACACAAATTAAGATATTTTTGATAAAATCCGATGGCTCAGTGAGGCCTGCATCGCCAGCAATAATACTCCCTTTTTCGATGCCCTTAAAGTACTAAAAACATATTTAAAACATTTCATGTGACTACAGTGGTTCAACTTTAATATTATAAAGCGGTGAGAATACTTTTTGTGCGCCAAAAATAACAAAGTAGCGACTTTATTCCACAATATCTAGTGATGGGCGATTTCAAAACACTGCTTCATGAAGCGTCGAAGCACACAGACTACTTTTGTGGTGTCAGCACATTATTCAAAAGTTCTCCTTTTGTGCTGATGACAAATGATGACAGAATTTTGATCTTTGGTTGAACTATCCCTTTAATTTTACACTTAATTGGCTTAACTGGGCAAGTGTTTGCCGCAGTCATCTGTGTGATGAAGATCACAGAATCAAAATCCTGAAATCAAGTGTGGTCTTAGCAAATCCTGCTTTCTCATTCATGTGACTGGAGCATTCAACTAACTATGAGGAAGTTTGATTATTACAGTCTGACCTTCTGTTCATGGTTGAGTGTGGAAATGTTTAAAAGAAAGCAGTTTCAAAATGCTTTTGAAGGGTTTATACAGGATTGTGCTTAGATTCAAAGAATTCAAAGCCTAATCTCAACTCGAGTGGTTCTGCGAAGGAAAGCCCTTTAAGTTTCATTTCAAAGGCTTTTAGTAATTCCTTTCAACTGCTGGTGGACAGTCTCTTGTTTTTTCCTCACCTCCACCCCAGCGCAGGCAGCGAGCAAGGTCATTCCCGGTCCCCAGAGGCAGGATGGCAACAGGCGGATGCCGAGCAAAATTGGCCTTATCTGTTGAGAAACAAAGAGAGCTAATAAAGCAGCTGTGTGTTATTTTTCATGTTAAAATACTTTAAAGTTTTAATGTGTTTAATGTGCAGAGTTTCTTGAAAATTGTAAAAACTGGGGTTCTTAACTTTTGTAAATAAATTTTGTGCATATCAGGGGTCAAACATCAGCAGTAATGTTTATTACTGTAAGTAAAATTAAAATACATTTTTAACTAGTACATCAAATATGATTATATTTAATGGGTTTGCAAGTATGTACACTACTATTCAATGTTACTATTTAATGTTTTTTGTCTCTTATGCTCATCAAGGCTGCATTTATTTGATCAAAAATACAGTAAAAACTGTAATATTGAGAAATAACTTTTCTATTTGAATACAACTAAAAATATAATTTATTCCTATAATGACAAAACTGAATTTTCAGCATCATTACTCTAGTCTTCTGTTTGTAAAAACCGAAACATCAGATGCAAGTGCTTTACTTCCTAAGCGCATACGCAACGAGTAGCCTACTTATCTACAATAAAACAGCATGTTAACATGTATTACAGGCCTATTTAATTACATTTAAAAATCGATTTTTATGCATCGATGCAGAATTGTTCATATCTGCATCGTGATGCATCATAGAAATGATTATATTCCACAGCTCCTAGATGAAGACCCTGAACTAACACTGAAGTTAGGTATACAGCACTGGCTAGGTCTTCTTCATGCATCAATGTGTATCATTCCTATGTAATATCCTTACAATAATTCACATTAGATTTGTTTGTTTCTCTTGTTCTGAGACAAACAGCTCTCTGTGCTATCCGCCGAAGAGAGGCAACATGATGAACTGTATCTTTCTGTCCTCACGCTGATGGTCCCCGTGTGGCTCATTGCGTTGTGCACAGGGACTGCGGGGACGTTGTTTTTGGTGCTGGCCCGTATGGTGCGATGTACTGCCTAACCGCAGGGGCCCTCTGAGTAATCGTCAGCAGCAGACATTTTCTAATACCAGTCAAACTTGTGTGGGTGAACAACAAGCAAGGACTGATCGCAGAGCGGCTCTCATTCAAAAGCTGCTCCTAAATCATCACTTTAGGGCCGTTAGGAGGACAAACTCCCACGTGTCCCTGTCAGCCTCAATTTGCCAGGCTAAAGAGTCTCTAAAGGGATAAAGAGCACATCACTTCTGATCTGAGTTCAGGTTTCAGTACCATCAGCCAATTGCAATTTCAAGCCAACGGTTTGGAGACCAAGCTGATTCTAAATCAGCACTTAGCGGCAATATCTACCACCGCCCACACTGGTTCCAGCGCTCGTCCATTAACATCAATACGGCTGTCAGGAGGGGGAAAGACAGGCCATTATATCTCCACTGTTATCCTGCATTCACTAATATGAAAGAGGTCACAGATGAGTCAATGCGCTTCCTAGAAACAATGATTTTTCTTTCTGATCTTTCTGATGGTTAAACGTCATGATTATATGTGCCTTAAATAAGAGCCAGCCTTGTGTCAAGCACCGCATGGAAAGAAGTCCTAATGTTCAAATGTTTGTAGCCGAATTGGTCGACATGCTTTATTGATCTCCTAGGGGAAATGCAGATGAAAAATAGCAGCAAATATAAAGTGCAATCAAGTCCCCTTTATTTATACACCGTTTTATACAATACAGACAGTTTCAAAGCAGCTTCACAGTAATAAAAAGGGAAATGACAAAATCAATGATGCAAACTTCAACAAAAATGAGACAAATTCCAATCATGCTGTAAAGCAGCTCTAAAAAGACAATGGTGGTATTTGGTTAAGTTTAAATACTGTGTAAAGTTCTTCAAGTATGAAATTAGTTCAATTCAGCTATAAGTAGCTCTAGAGAAGACAATGGTGTTGTTATTCAGTTAGATTCACCTTTCAGTTAGATTACAGTTGTAGTTATTCAGTGGTGTAGTTATTCGGTTAGATTTTTCACCTTTCTACTGTATAGACAGCCAAGTTTTATTGAAGGCCCATTTTTGCCAGAAGTGCCCGTTTAAGTGTCTTTTAAATCAAAACTGCAAGACAATACAAATTCTGTATCTCAAATGAAAGCTTTGCTTTGGCTTTATCAATAAACACTAATCTTGAAAGATAATTCACTTTAAAATAAAATCACTTTAAATCACTTTATTTCCTCTACAGAACAGCTGAAATGCTGTCGGTGTGAAATCCTAATGCGAGCCAACTGTTGAAGTTTGCATTGCGTATGCATGTACCATGTTACCGCTAGTCTGAGGGTCTATTAAGTCCATGTAACAATGTTAATTATTACAGCTCTGGAAAGCACTGATGCTGATGCGTACTCACCAATGCAGTCCAAAATCCACCCCACTGATCCATCGCCTCCACAGGCCAGCACACGGAAATCAGGCACGTCTCGAAAAAAGTTGAGCCTGGGAGACATAAAAACAGAGATGGTGGCTTCCTTTTCATGTATTTGCATGAAAGCTTTCCTTGGGCCTATAATTAAAATGATCAGTATTCCCCAATGGCAATGTACTGTTTACTTTTTAATGCAGTATGTTTGATCTGAAGGATGTTATAGAAGATTTATGTTTTTCCCATTCAGTGTCATGGGAGCAAATATCTGGAATTAAAAACACACTGAGCCTCCAAAACATCTCTTCCTTTAAATCTCAACTGAAGTCTTTTTTGACTGAAGCCACTGTCACTGTTGACTGTTAAAGTTTACGTATCCTAAAAGTTTGCTCACTTTTTATTTGTTTGTGAAGTGACCTTGAGCTGTGAGCAAAGCACTGAATTAATAAAGCTTCTAAATTTCTCAATACTGAAAAAAAAAGTAGTATTAAATTTTAAAAGTAGTACAATTTTAAGAAGCAGAAACAGCTAACTGTGCAAAAACAAATATATTAAACAACATTAAACATTTTTAAATAAATAATGTTTATACTATTTTAATAAATTGTATAATATAATTTATTTGTGTAATGGAAAAGCTGAATTTTCATTAGCAAATTCCAGTCTTCAGTATCACAAGATCCTTCAAAAATCATTAATGGACCTTTTTCACAGACTGTGATGGTGCGTTTCCACAGTTATCAATATAGAAAACATAGTAAAGTTTCATTTTTTAAAAATGTAATACACATTTATAATACTATACTTTGTGTTATATTACCTTGGCAGTAAATATATATATAAAAAAAACAACAACCCAAATTAATGATGCTGTGATAGTGTTTCTAATACAATGGCAAATTTGATATCATTCTCTCTTCTGACTGCTGTAATCAATCTATATTTTTCCTTTTATTTGGAAAGTCGCCGAAAGCTATCGCTTTATTTTTTCTTTTGCTATTGGAGCAAATGGAAATACAAAAATTATATTTGCCGTCATCTCCCATTCACCGCAATAGATGTTTACCCAACTATAACAGCATTTTTTTTGAAATACAAATCTTTTGTAACATGCCTTTACTGTATCTTTTGATCAATTTAATGTGATCTTCCTGAATAAAAGTATTAATTATCATTTTTTTTACTGATTACAAACTTAGACCTATATAAATCTGTAAACACTTGAGCTCCATCTCTTCACTAAACATTCAGAGGTAAGTACAACGGAGCGGGACAGAGGCCGAAGAAGACACCACCCTCTGCTGGTCAGGAGCATGTACTGCAGCACATGGGTGAGTCTAGGTCATATCCTGCATACAGGCTCATGTGGGATCTGCTATAGCACTGAGCGTAATACACCAGCAGAGCAGTCACACAACTGTCTGAAATATTAATACTGTGTAACCTCTTTTGATGGGCTCTGACAATGCAGCATGTTTTATGTATGCAGGACAAGAGCAAAACAGTCAAGTAAAAGTGCCACTACATTTACACTGACAATGCAGTCAATTGGATTCAAGCAGTTCTGTTTTTTTGTACCTTCTCAGGTTTGTTTCTGTAGTGCCATAGAAATGCTCAAACTATGTCAACAACAACACTGTCCACTTCGCTGAAGTTTAATGGACGAGTAACACAAGTGGAACATGGCTGTGGTTCTGGACAGGCTTGAGCTGGAATCATGTTTCAGCCTGACTAAATGAGCGCTGCTCCAGATAAATTTGTAATGTACCAGTGCCAGTCTGTTTAAAATGGCAATGTTGCTGTTGTAGTGATGGGGTTTGCGTAAACAATTCCTTCTCCAACAGAGAACAGACACTTGAGCAATCTGTGTTTTCTCTATATAATTCTATAAGAGCGGCCTCTTCAGCTCAGACACACTTGTCTATTTTCATCTCTCCATCTTTTGATCACTCAGACCCCTGAGTGTCAATCGTCAGTTCAGATATTTCACAATGAAATGACCAAGAGATTGAAAAGAAAGATCAGAGAAGAATATAGCCCATTCAGTGTTGTTTGTTCTGAAATATCTGAAACAAAATAATCAATCTAAAGTGAAAAATGATGATACACATTATATTTACATTTATTAACTTACAGACACTTATATCCAGAGCGACACAATCAACTGACCATAAAGGATTGAACCTTAGTGACAGTTCACTCAAAAAAAAAAAAAAATCTGTCCTCATTTACTCACACTCATGTTGCATGTTACTTACTTTCTTCTGTGGAACACAAAAGAAGATATTTTGAAGAAGGTTCATAACCAAACTGTTTGGTGAGCACTGAGTTCCATCGTATGCAGATGACACCCAGATTGTGATGCCAATGCATTGATGAAATTAACAGTCGGATGTGCCAAAACTTTATTCACTTAAACTTCACTGTTTCCAGTCAAAACTGTAATTTTGTTGCTTTCAATGGAGGATAAAAAAAACCTCTCGGAATTCATCAAAAATATTTTAATTTGCGTTCCAAAGATAAACAAAGGTCTTGTGGAACGACATGAGGGTGAGTAATTGGAGTTTGTTAAAATACAATGTCTGGAAATGTCAAAAACTGCAAAAATTTTGCAGAGAAAATTCAAAATATCTCACTTCCTGTTGGGTTTTCAGATTTTGCACCAGGGACTTTTTTTGTAGGTACGGGGCTGTTAAATGTGTCTACCGAATTTCATACCTGTATGTGAAACGTAGCACGATGGGTGCTTAATTGAAATTTTCTAGGTGGCGCTATTGAGCCATTTTGCCACACCTAATTCCCCCTAAACCCATATCAGACGTACATTTTCACCACTTCTGACGCGTGTGCAAAGTTTCATGAGTTTTCAAGCATATTTAGGCCCTCAAAAATGCGATTCATTTCGAAGAAGAATTATAATTGACAGAGCAATTACAATCGGGTCCTCACACCATCGGTGCTCAGGCCCTCATAAGGGATACGTTTACTATTATTCAAATATAGCATTAATGTATAATGTATGGACTGCATTTTGGTTGCTTTTTCTCTTCTTTTTATATACTGTAAATGAAGAGCTACGAACAATGCAGTCATTTACAAGATTAGAAAATATCACATCAAAAAAGCTTATGAATTAGCTAAGTGCTTAAGAAAGAGAATTTAATATATGATCATATTGTTCTCCATGAGTGAAATCATCGGTGTCATACAATCCTCAGTCCCCTTCTCTCTCTCTCTCTCTCTCTCTGAATAGTCTCATGATGAGTAGCACTCTAGTCGTGACTACAGAACATTTTATGGTGGGAGGGGGATCTAGGACGGAAGGTTAGCCTGCTTTCCCGCGGAACGACCATTGCTTTTGCTCTGTACTTCATTTCTCTCTCTCTCTCCTTTTTCCTGAAGGAGAATCGCTGTTGCACAACTGCAGGGTGCTGAACAGAATGTACTCGTGCGTTTTGAGTGGATTTAAAGTATGTGTAACTGTATAAGAGCACAATGCAGTGGAAGTGAGGAAGGAGCTCATAACAAAGAAAAGCACAAATGATATCTCCTCAATATCTGAATTGTTTCTCCTAGACAGCAAAGGGATTAAATGGAAAACAAATTGTGTCTTCTGCTTCTCAGATTTTTCTCTTTAGAAAAAGACTCTAAAAAAATCTGGATATCTCAAAACTGTGCTCAGATTTGCAGGGTCTGTGATTTCAATATGAATGCAAACTATCCTTTCTGGGTGGGGGGGAATGCTTAAACCAGGCTAAACTGGTTTGCTTGTCTTAACTGGTTTATGCTGTTTATGCAGACCAGCCTGAGGCCCTGTTTACACCTGGTATTAAGATGCGTTTTGGTCGATTGGATCACAAGTGGACAACGCTAAATACAGGTGTAATACGGGGTGTAAAACATTTTGATCTTGTCCACTTTCGACCACTTACAGAGGTAGTCGTAAAAGCATTCAACCGAATTGTTTTCATAGTGTAAACACTAAAGTGGTTGAATGTGTTCAAACAGCTGCAAAAGACCGCCTACTCTCCGCCTACTGACTCAACGCGTAAACATAATGGAATGCTATCCAAACGGGATTTAAACTTGTCAGCTGAAGACCCGAGACGAAAAAAAACCCACACACCGCATCTTAAAGGATTAGTTCACTTCTGAATGAAGATTTCCTGATAATTTACCCCCATGTCATCCAAGATGTTCATGTCTTTCTTTCTTCAGTCGAAAAGAAATTCCAGGATTCTTCTCCATATAGTGGACTTCAGTGGGGTTCACTGGGTGAAATGTCCAAAATGCCGTTTCAGTGCAGCTTCAAAGGGCTCTATGCGATCCCAGACGAGGAATAAGGGTCCTATCTAGCTAAACGACCTGTAATTTTCTAAAAAATAAAATAAAATAAAAAAAACGACAAATCTTGTACTGCTCTGTGATGCGCCACAAATTACGTTGAAAGGTCACACGTGACATAGGTGGAAGTACTGCGGTAGGAAGAAAAACTTTCTCCTTCAACTTTAAAATCGTCCGATATTTTTTTTTTTTTTTTACTTTTTTTTGTAAAGGCCGTTTAGCTTAATCTTTGCATGTTCACTTTGTAGACACTGGATTGGTACTTTCGCCAATGTCACGCATGACCTTTGTAACGTGATTACATCATGCGTGCGGATCGCAGAGCAGTGCAAGATGAGCATTTGTGGTGAAAAAGTATATACATTTTTATTTTTTTAGAAAATGACAGATCGTTTCACTAGATAAGACACTTATTCCTCGTCTGGGATCGCATAGAGTGCTTTGAAGCTGCACTGAAACGGCAGTTTGGACATTTCACCCAGTAACCCCCCCCCTGAAGTCCACTATATGGAGAAGAATCCTGGAATGTTTTCCTCAAAAACCTTAATTTCTTTTCAACTGAAGAAAGAAATACATGAACATCTTGGATGACATGGGGGTGAGTAAATTATCAGGAAATTTTCAGGAAATTGAACTAATCCTTTAATACCAGGTGTAAACAGGGCCTGAGAAATCAATTAAGACCAGCAAATCATCTTAGACTGGTTTAAGATGTTAAAATTATTTCTTGTCAAGTTCTTTCATGGTCAAATTGATCTAATCTATGCTCTAAAAAAATGGTGCTATATAGTACTAAAAGTGGCTCGTAATCATAGGGGAACCACTTTAAATGCTGTATAGCACCAAATCTTGGTGCTGCAGTGGTTCTTCAGCGGTTCTTTGGGATGACTGAGGTGCTATATAGCACCGCTACTGTATACAGAACCTGTTAAGCCCCTGTATGGTTCTTCAGTGATTCTTTGGGGTGGTTATGGTGCTTTATAGCACCACTGCTGTACAAAGAACCTGTTAAGCCCCTTTAAAGGTTCTTTACGAGCCAAAGAACCACTGTTGGTGCTGTTTAGCACCATTTTTGTTGAAGAAATAAAATGCGATATGGCACCTCTTATGGGTTCTACATAGCACCATTTGACAAAGTTGCTGTAGAGCACCTTTAAAGATCTGGTGCTACATAGCACCAAAAGTGGTTCCCCTATTACCCTCTTTCCACCAGCACGAAGAGGCTGCTAGTTCAGAGCTAGTGCTAGTGCCAGTTCGGAGTTGGTTCAACTGACGAGCCTTCTAAGAACCAGTTTGCCTTTCCACAGGCTAGAGAGCAACCACAGAGCCAGGTCTTACGTCACTGTATATGTCTCATATTTCACAGCAAAGCTAGCGCCGCAGCGCCAAACACAAATATACCAGGCTCGTTTGAGATGTATCGGCTTCTCGCAAAGCAATCGCCGCATGACATCAAAGCTCAGCGAGAACGATCCAAAAGTACAAGGAGTCGTATGCTCTACAAGCGGACCTGCGGCACCCGCCGAATCGGTCCGTGCTGCTCCGATGCATCTCGAACAAGCCTTCTATCTACAATCGCGGATGTTTCACTACTGTTGATGCTCATGGCTTTACGAACCTACATCAGCATCCAAACACGGCTCGCCGTAATTTGTATATAGACGGACATTACGATCGAGCTGCTATTAGCTCGATTAGCTGCTATTTCAAAAATGGCGGTCACAAGTTTCTTGTTGGTCACGGTAACCCCGCCCCCAGACCCTGACGCAAGCGGTTCTTACTTCTAGCCCAGCAATGTTTTGGTGCTACTTACGAACCACTTTTTCTGGTTTGGAGCTGGTGCTTTGTGTGTCGAAAGACAAAGAACTGATTTGAAACTAGGCTCTGGCTCCGAACCAGCACTCAAACTGCCTTGGTGGAAAAGGGGTATCTGATTACGAGCCAAGAACCACTTTTAGTGCTATATAGCATTTTTTTTTTTTTTTTTTTAGAGTGATCTTCATTAAATATATTGCTCTATATCAGTGTTGTTATTGTTATTATTAAAATAATTTTTGATAAATAATTTAAATAAAGCTGAAATAAAAAAAATATTAGATAAAAAAAAAAACTTAACGAAATTACAAATGCTGCCTTGGCAACTAACCAAAATATATAAGTTTAAATTCAAGTACTAAAATCACTAAAACTGAAATAAAAATATACAAAAAGAAAACTAATAAAATATAAAAATAAAAGCTATTTCAAAATAGCTACATAAATACTAAAAATACTATATAAATACTATAATCACATATTAACAATACTAAAATTACACTGCTCTGTATTCTTACCGTATGTTTACAATGTTCTCATTTGCGTTTATATTTCCTATTAAATTTTAGGACAAACCTTTGATACTTAAAACATAACAGGTCTCCTCTGAGTAATACAATGTTTCTTCAGGCGCGATCTCATCAGTTGGCTGAGATCAGATATGGGGTGGCGTATGTGCCAAAATGTTAGATTCCACTGCTATGCTACAATTTGAACGACCCTGAGCTGGTCCAAATCAGGTGGGGTAGGCTATATGGGCGAAGAGGATTTAGCACAATATATATTTGCTTAAAGAGAAAGCCTCGCCATGACTGACAGGCTCAGAAGTGCATTTATCACTTGAATGAATATTTACACAGCAGGGGGCTGCTTGAGTCATAGTAAATGTCTTGTAGGTCTCTCAAAGTCAGCTTCGCTTTGTGAGCGGTACCTCCCTCAGACTAGTTGATTGCAGGTTGGCTCACTTTATTGCAGGTTTGTAGAAGCAAAAGAATAAGAGAGAGACAGAGCCATGCCAGAACAAATCAACAGTGAGAATGTCAAACTGTTTTTGAGCAATTCTGTCACGACTCAAAAAATGTATTTATTCGCACATATCTCCATCGAAATTTGATGGTGGCTTTTAGTTGTCTTACCCCGCCATGGGTCCTCCTCGTTCCAAACTGTACACCTGTCTGGGGTTAAGCAGGTACTGGAATTTCCGCAGCACCCTGATGAAGACAGATGAGGACAGAAAAGCATTTAAAGACACACGGAGGAATGACATTTTTAAACATGTAATCACTTTCCATTATGATAAAAGGCTTAAAGGGATAATTCACTCAAAAATAAAAAAAAAGGCTGTCATCATTTAACAACCATTCCAATGTCATTCCAAACCCAAATGACTTTCTTTCTTCCATCAAACACAAAAGTTGAATTTTTGAAAAATATCCTGGTCACTCTGTACAAAATCATAAAGTAAAGACTGGAGGTGACAAGCTCCAAAAGGACAAAAAGTATTATAAAATATAAATGTTTTTATGTATAGAAAATCTTGACGTCCATCCTATGCTCTCCTTGGCACCCTCATGAGAATTCATGAGAGGATGGCAATGTTCAATTCATAAACAAATCATTCTTTTGAGTCGGATCTTTTCAAAGAATCACTGATGCGCTTCACAGAAAAGGTCTGAATAATCTGCTCATGAATTATTATTTTGGAATAAATGTAAAAATGCTTAAAAACACTAACCTGACATTTATACTTTGTTTTAATAAACAGAACATTAATTACATTGTTAATGTAAAAATACTAAATAGAATCTTTTTTCTTTTGTATTCCCTTTTCCTTGTTTACTTAACCAGGAAAATATGACACCATTAACAACTGATTACATTTAATTCAAATTATGATGAAATATTTTTGTAATCTGTAACTGTAATGGGATTATTACATGTAACTGGAAAAAAAATAAGAAATATGTGTATTTCCATGATGATTCTACTTACCTGTTAACAGTGTTTTTCTTTGTTATCGTTCTATTGTGATTCAAAGCGTCCTTCTGCTTCAAAACGGTGCATTTTTGTTTGTTTATAATGTAATGTTCATATTTTAAACCTTTTAAGTGTTTGCACATTTTTAATAGAGAAAATTGTCTGGATTTGGAATAGCAGAATCAAATCTTTTAGAACAATTCAAAAAATAACATTTGGCTTTTCCCCACAGTTGATCAAATAAAGAATCAACAGATTGTTAGTTGCAGCTCTAATGTTGGAACAACATGGATGAGTAAATGATGACAGAATGTTCTATTTTGGTTTAACTACTCCTTGAAAAGACCCAGATAGACACACATATGGAGGATTTGTATTCTTAAAACGTCATCATTCCATTCCATTACGAAAAAAAAAAATCTACACAATTCTGGGAATCAATGGGGTTAAGAAAAACAGAAGCACACATACACAGATTGCACATTGTTGCAGCAGTGTTCCTCAATAACCTTGAAGTAATAAAATGATTATTGAGGACTTTGCAATGTCCTTCACTTCTAACTGTGTTAGCTACTCTGCCCCTTTAGCATGCAAAGACACACAGAGAGGAAAAGAGAGATAGAGAAATAAGAGAGCTGTTAGTTTGAGGTGCGTCACAAGCTATGCTTTTATGTGGGGGTGATAATTTGAGCACTTATCAACACTGAAGACTTCATTCATTCACTGTGCAAAGAACAAAAGAGCGCAGTCAAATGTCAACCCCGACCAATAAGCTTTCAATACGCAGCTCAGGGTGAAAATGGTGGAAAAATACACTCAGTACAGTATGATTCAACGGTGACCAGTCTCTTCCTTTGTTTGCATCAAAGAACCACCAAAATGGTCTTTCTTTTTTGGGGCCAGGGCAGTTATCACGTCTTTGTTTGAGCACATGTCTAATAATGGACGATAATCGGCCAATTAATGGTATTTAAAACTGTGTTGCTATGGTAATGCCAGCACAAAATCCCAAAACTGGTCTCCCGGAGGACGTTGAGTGGGTGGTGAGAGCTGAAACAACACCCACATTCTTCCTCCTTAAACAGCATTACTGTCTCCTGCTAGCTTTGATGGTATTTAGGACACTGCCAGTAAGCAAGAAAAAGAGTGGGACTTTTTTTAAACATGCTTATGCAGATTCGACTTTAAATGGTTTGACAAACCTCCTCATTGGAAACATTACAGCAGTACAAGGTTGGAGAATATGAAAAATGATGATGCAACAGTTTGAGCTTCAAAGATGTTTACCTCTCACCCTGCCGACCACCACTCTTAGGATTAACCAGCACAAGAAGGGGGTGCGTTCCAGGCAGAGGGGTGATCTTAAAGGCAGAGAGGGGGGAAAAAATTACAAACACACACACTTACAGCAGAGATTTGAAGTCCTAAAATGTGTCTGATGCCAGCTCACCTGCAGTGCCTGACCGTCCCCGGTGAACTTGAAACACTGGCCGGTGTCATCAGGGCTGGTACTGGGGGATGATTCTCCTTCACCTCTTTTCACAGCAGGCTGACGGTCCTACAGATACAGAGACATTACAGTAAATGCCAAAAAAGAGAGATGGATGTACATCTAAGATAAAATGACAAGACAAATGTAATTTCAGAATTGGTCTCGCTTTATTTTATTTCTCTTTCATTTTAGGAAGAAATACAAAGTTCTGACATGAAACTCTAATGGGCAGGCTAATAGGTCCTTTAACTCAACTGCTCGTAATCACATCATTATCTATAGGACACAGATGATTGGTTCCTGCTGTATTAGTAGCCAATGAGCTTGCGTGCTCAATCTTCAAAAACACGAGTAGCATTTGCCTAGCAGTGCAGCGCGCTTCAGAAACCATCCACCTTCCCCAGCTCCACCTGTATAGATCTGCTACGGTTATTCATGTACGCTATATTGTACAGCAGCAGCATGTCTTACTTGCTCACAGCAGCATGTTGTGTATGTACTGGCTGATAGCAAATCCCGTACTTGCTCTGCAGCAGCAATAAAAGGAGCAGATGTATTCCACCAAGACCAAACATATCAACATTTTCATACCCATTACCATGCCAAACACTCAGAGAGTTGTCATGACAGAACTGATGTTTTAACATCTCTACAGATCATTCTACAAGGTTGTTAGAGCAGACATGTCTCTATGTAGTCCATGTAGAGTCTCAAGTTCTTTCTATGTGCTGTAGGAGTTTTTCTGTTTTACATATAAAATATATTACATACACTACCCCTCAAAAGTTTTTTTTTTAAGAAATTATACTTTGTTCAACAAGGATGCACTTAATTTGTCAAACGTGAAAATATTTCTATTTCAAATAAATGCTGTTCTTTTGAACTTTTAATTTAAGAATCCTGATAAAATGTATCATGTTTGCCACAAAAATATTAATATTAAGCAGTACAACTGTTTTCAACATTTGATAATAAGAAGAAATTAAACCAAATACTCATATTAGAATGATTTCTGAAGGATCATGTGACACTGAAGACTGGAGAAATGATGCTGAAAATTCAGCTTTGCCATCACAGGAATAAATTACTTTTTTAAAATATATATTTAAATAATATTTTACAATACTATTTTGTTTACTGCATTTTACATGAAGCCATGGTGAGCATAAGAGACAAAAATCTTACTGACCCCAAACTTCTGATTGGTAGTGTACATTAAAAAAATGTAAAGATAACCTTGATTCCCTTTCGATACTTCACTCGTACTGCGTATGGGGAAAGGTCTCCCTTTTTCCCCGCTGCTGAAGCCTTTTTCAATAACGCAGTGTAACTGCATCGTCATTGGTTCACTCATAGACAAGTTGTTGAACCAATGACGGCGCGGCATAGCTGCGCGACCTATGGCGACAAAGCGCGCGAATATTCCCGCCGAAATGGGCGGGGTAGGGGCTATATAAGCAGGCGTTTCGCCATAGGATTTCAGTGTTTTCTCCTTCAGCGACGACCTCTACTTCTCTTCGCTGATCTCCGCCTCAAGCCGAAGAAGCTCGCCGCCTTCCTGACAGCTCTCGCCGCCGTCTGAAGAGGCTCCCGCAGCGGACTCGCCTGGACTCGCCGGTTGAGGACAGCGCCGGCGCCCTCACTGACTGCAGCTTCTGCGCCGTCGTCGAGCCGCCGCCTCCCGCTTCCCGCTCCCGGCCGCTTCCTGTGCGTCCCCTGCCGCCATCCGGCGCGCCGCCTGAGAGCTTCACCCGCGGCTTAACTCCGCTCTAAAAGAGCGATTTCAGCGGTTTTCACCGCTTCTAAGAGCTTCCGCGGCCCTCGCCGCTCTACAAAGAGCCACCCAACTGCCGTTTTCACGGCACCGGCGTCTCACGATGCCCCGTCACTCATGTGCTATGTGATAGCGACGGTCACAGCGAGTGTATCGCCTGCCTGGGCAAGCCCCATGTGGACGGCGCGCTTGCTGGAGACTCATGCCCGCACTGCGAGTGCATGAGTCTCAGTTCCCTGCGCTCGCGGGTCGCCTTCTTCACGGACGGCGATCTCGCCGCTCGCGCCCTCCCGTCTCCTTCCTCCCGCGAACCGGCCAGGAAGAGACAGCGGGGTAGAGCGACTCAGCGCCCGGAGTTAGGCGAGCTCACGCCGGCCCAGCCCCCGCGTGCCTCGCCTTCTCCTCCGAGGGAACTCTCTCCCGTCCTGTTCTCTCGCCCTGAGCAGCGTCCCTCTGCCGAAGCAAGTGACCTCGTCTCATTCGGAGGAACAGACGACGAGCAGGATGACTCCATGTCACTTGCGGCTTCCGAAGCGGAAGGATGGGCTGGCGAGCCGGATGACCCCGCTCCCCCGCCTCCCTTGGAGCCCATTGAGCACGGCCAGGGCATGGATGCCGAGCTTTTCCGCATCCTGTCCAGAGCCGTGGAAGAGCTGGACCTCGAGTGGGCCCCTCCAGAGGAGCCATCTCGCGGCCGCCTGGACGAGTGGTTCCTGCCAGGCCGCCACAAAGCACCTCGCCAGCGCTCAGCGCCCTTTTTTCCTGAGGTCCACGAGGAGCTCACGAAGTCGTGGCGCGCTCCGTATTCCGCCCGCCTTCACACAACGCACCGCTCCACCCTCACCGCCGTCGACGGCGCCGAAGAGAAGGGATACGAGCACCTGCCACCCTAGACGAAGCGGTGGCTGCTCACCTCTGCCCTCCCGCGGCTGTGGGATGGAAGACCAAGAGGGCCCTTCCTTCCAAGCCCTGTCGGACCACCTCTACTTTGGCTGGACGGGCTTACACCTCGGCGGGCCAGGCTGCCTCCGCGCTCCATACAATAGCCATATTTCAGGTCTTCCAGGCCAAACTCCTCCGCTCGCTGGACGAGTCTGGAATTGACGCGCCGGCTTTCAAGGACCTTCGCAGCGCCACCGACCTTGCCCTGCGAGCCACGAAAGCTACGGCCCAGGCCATCGGGCGTTCCATGGCCAGCCTGGTAGTGTTGGAGCGCCACCTGTGGCTCAACCAAACGGAGATCAAGGACCTGGATAAGACAGCCTTCTTAGACGCCTCGGTCTCTCCCTCTGGTCTCTTCGGGCCTGCAGTGGACGGCTTCACCGAGCGCTTTACTTCTGCGCAGAAATCGTCTCAGGCTATGAGGCATTTCTTGCCTAAGCGCTCCAGCTCTGCTTCTGCGTCCAGCCGCCCCAGGACTGCGCCGGCTCAGCAGAACAAGCCAGCTCCACCCGCAACACAGGCAGCGCCACCCAAGGAGCATCGCCAGCGCTCGCGCCCTGCGAAGCACCCTCCCTTCCCGAGACGCCAGGGACCCCGGCCCAAGATTGTGCTGGACCCGGTGCCTCCGAAGTCGTCCTGATTCGTCAGGAAGGAAGAGGATGGGGGATCGTCCCGTTGCGACCGGACAGCCCCCAAAGCTCCCACGAGTAAATTCCCCTCCGCCTCGTTTAATTCCGGGCGTGGGAAACATGCTCCAAGTGATAGCTGGGCCCACACCTGTTGCACCCACTCCAAACGCCGTTTTCACGGCGAACAATATTTCACCTCATCTAAAAAAGAGCAAATTTCCTCTTCCACCCCTCTCGGTGTACGACCCCCTCAACGGCGGTCTGTCACCCGATATCATTCAACCCCTTGCCACTCGGGCCGAGGCCTGGCAGGCCATCCCCGATGTGTCAGAATAGGTTATGGGGATCGTAACCCAGGGCTACTCGATCCAGTTTGCACGACGGCCCCCTCGCTTCGGCGGGGTGCTTCAAACCTCGGTCAATCCGGACGACGCTCATGTCCTCCGAGCCAAAGTTATGACGTTGCTAAGAAAGGGAGCTGTGGAAATAGTTTCCCCGACAGAGAGCGAGTCAGGCTTTTACAGCCGCTACTTTCTGGTCCCCAAGAAGGATGGTGGTCTCAGACCCATTCTAGACATCAGACTTTTGAATCACTCCCTCATGAGATGGAAGTTCAAAATGCTGACGCTGAAACAGATCCTCGCGCACATTTGCCCCGAGGACTGGTTCTGCTCGCTGGACCTGAAGGATGCGTATTTTCACATCCAGATAGCCCCCCGTCACAGACGATTCTTGAGATTCGCATACGAGGGAGTGGCGTACCAATATACGGTCCTGCCCTTTGGGCTGTCTCTGGCTCCTCGCACTTTCACCAAGTGCATGGACGCGGCGCTTTCCCCTCTGAGGCAAATGGGAATCCGGGTCCTGAATTATCTCGACGACTGGCTCATTCTAGCCCGTTCGCGAGCCGAGCTGGAACACCACAGATCCGTGCTCCTCAGCCATTTACAATGTCTGGGTCTCAGGGTCAACTTAGCCAAGAGCTCGCTGTGCCCCACCCAGCGAATCTCGTTTCTAGGGGCAGTTTTCGACTCAGTCCGCATGACGGCAGTAGTCTCGCCGGAGCGTGCTCTGACGATTCAGCAGCTCACGGCCTCAATCAAGAACAAAGCCTGTCTCCCTCTGAAGTTTTTCCAGAGGCTACTAGGGCTGATGGCTTCCGCCTCCCCGGTGCTGCAGCTCGACCTTCTTCAGATGCGGCCTCTTCAGTACTGGTTGAAGTTCCGGGTTCCTCCCAGCGCCTGGCGGCACGGCCGCTTATGTCTCAAAGTCAATCAGGCCTGTCTTCTAGCCCTGAAACCTTGGATGGACCCTATGTGGTTCAAGCGCGGAGTACCCTTACAGGCGGTCTCACGAAGGACGGTGCTCTCAACGGACGCTTCCAACTCGGGTTGGGGCGCTGTGTGCGAGGGCAGACCGGCCTTCGGCTCGTGGAGTCACGAGGAAAGCCGTCTACACATCAACTGTCTAGAGATGCTAGCAGTGATGAAGGCCCTTCAGTCTTTTCAGGCTCACTTGACAGGACGTCATGTTCTAGTCCGACCGGACAGTATGACAGTGGTGTCATATTTAAACCACCAGGGCGGTCTCTCGTCCAGCCGCTTATGCACTCTGGCGAAACGTCTTCTGGAATGGGCTCTTCCGAGGCTTCAGTCGCTCAGAGCGACTCATGTTCCTGGCAGGAACAATCTGGGCGCAGACATGTTGTCACGGAGCAACATCCCCTCCGACGAGTGGATGCTCCACCCCCAAGTGGTCCTCAAGATTTGGGAGTTCTTCGGGAGGGCAGAGATAGACCTCTTCGTCTCAGAAGACAACTCTCATTGCCCAACATTTTTCTCGAAGGAAGTCGATGCTCTGGCCCATACATGGCCCAGCACGCTCCTTTACGCCTTCCCTCCGATCGCACTGATCCCTCAGGTCATCAGGCGCATCAGAGAAGACCAACACAGAGTCCTTCTGGTGGCCCCGCTCTGGAGGAACCAAGTTTGGTCCTCGGAGCTGTTCAAGCTCTCCCTGAGAGCCCCGTGGCCGATTCCCCTGAGACGGGACCTCCTCTCTCAGGCAAACAGAACGATCTGGCACCCACAGCCGGAGCTTTGGGCTCTGCACCTCTGGTCCCTCGATGGGAGCCGACCAGCCTCCCCGGGGACGTCCTAAATACCATTTCTCAGGCTAGAGCCCCGTCCACGAGACGCCTCTATGACCAGAAATGGTCTGTCTTTGTTGATTGGTGTTCCTCACGCAACATAGACCCTGTGGAGAGTGACGTATCCTTCATACTGTCTTTCCTCCAAGAACGCTTGGAAATGGGGCGCACCCCTTCTACTCTTAAGGTTTACGTAGCAGCCATTGCGGCGTTCCATGCTCCCATTGCTGGCCAATCAGTGGGACGTAACGGCCTTATAATCCATTTCCTGAGGGGTGCTAGGCGATTGAATCCTCCTCGCCCCCTCACCGTTCCCACTTGGGACCTCTCGTTGGTCCTCAGGGCCTTAAAGGGAGCCCCCTTTGAGCCAATGGGTTCAGCCGATCTCAGGCCCCTAATGCTAAAAACCGCTCTGCTGTTAGCACTGGCATCGGTTAAGCGCGTTGGCGATTTGCAGGCCCTCTCTGTGAGCCCTGCATGCCTTGAATTTGGGCCTGGAGACTCTAAGGTCGTTCTGAAACCTAGACATGGCTACGTTCCTAAGGTGCTCTCAACCCCGTTTAGAGCTCAGGTCATCTCGCTTTCTGCTCTTCCTCCCTCGGCGGATGAACGAGAGCTAGAGCTACTCTGCCCAGTCAGGGCATTGAGGACCTATGTGGAGCGATCGCAGCCTTTCAGGCAGTCGGATCAGCTCTTTGTTTGTTTTGGTGGCCACACCAAAGGGTCTCCGGTCTCAAAACAGCGCCTTTCACGTTGGATAGTAGACGCTATTAACCTGTGCTACTCCTCACTGGGTGCAGACTGCCCCATAGGAGTCAGGGCCCACTCCACTAGAGGAATGGCTTCCTCGTGGGCTTGGTCCAACGGAGTTTCCATTCAAGACATCTGTGAGGCGGCCGGCTGGTCTTCGCCGTCCACTTTTGTCAGATTCTATCATCTCGATGTCCCGACCTTGCAAGCTCGGGTTCTTTCCTCTGGCGAGTTCCGCCTCACACAACCCCAGGAATTATTCCTTAAGTGTAACTAGGGTTCGATTAAGGCTTTGCCTTCTCGCTTGTCTTTTGGACCCACTCCCATGTGTCCAATATCAGGCTGTATCGTTCCCAGCCGTGGCACGGCGTGGTTGAATTCGTTCCCCATACGCAGTACGAGTGAAGTATCGAAAGGGAACGTACTCGGTTACTAACGTAACCTCGGTTCCCTGAGATACGGAACGAGTACTGCGTCACTTGCCATGCCACGAGGCTGCGGCTTCAGGGTCGTCACTTCAGTCGATTACACTGAAATCCTATGGCGAAACGCCTGCTTATATAGCCCCTACCCCGCCCATTTCGGCGGGAATATTCGCGCGCTTTGTCGCCATAGGTCGCGCAGCTATGCCGCGCCGTCATTGGTTCAACAACTTGTCTATGAGTGAACCAATGACGATGCAGTTACACTGCGTTATTGAAAAAGGCTTCAGCAGCGGGGAAAAAGGGAGACCTTTCCCCATACGCAGTACTCGTTCCGTATCTCAGGGAACCGAGGTTACGTTAGTAACCGAGTACGTTATTGTGTCATACTTGCTGACAAGACATTATATATGGTTTTATGGGAATCATTTTATCTTGAATACTATTTACTTTTAAAATGAATAGTTTATTTATTAAGTTGAGAAAGGTGGGACTGTACACAAAAAACCCCATATCCTTTATGCACATTTTTCTTACTGTAAATTTGCAGTCAGTAGGACAAGATGCACCGATACTAAATGTCTTTGCCGTTACGATAGTTGATTATTCAGAATGATATGCCGATACCGATACCGATAGTTTGGTTTTCTTAAGGAAAAAAAAACTCTCCCAAATAATGTTACAAACTATACAGGGAACCCTCTCATTTGGTACAATAGAATATTAGAATTATCAACAGAGGTATTATATTCAGCTGCTGTTTATTTTCAGATATAACAATTACACTCAAATAAAAACTGAAATGTTTGTATAAAACTTATTATAACATAAGGTAGTTATCATAAGCACTTGTTGTCTTCATGGCAAATTTACACAAACATAATCAACAGCAGCTAAATAAGCTCCTCTCTAGTGTTTAGATAGATAGATAGAGAGAGAGAGAGAGAGAGAACTGTGAACACCGGAAATCATTCCTGAGGTAAATGTGACACGATGTGACATATTGTTCACAAGCAGTTTTATTGACGTCTTTCCAAGGTTGAAACACAAATAAAGTGATTACATGAGACATGATATATTCTGTTAAGTTGGACTATATCTTTCAACATACCTTTGATGTTCATGCATGTTTTTCAAGATATAACTTTGAAGAGGAAGAAAAGACTCGCGCTCCGCGCTGCCGCCTGAACTGAGGCATTACAGCGATCTGACACCACACGTCACATTAAAGAGTGTCAACACGCCATTTATTGTTTTAATTTCATTATAAAATGACAAAATTTAAGAACTGAAAATTTTAAGTACCGAAGCACAAAGCTTTTTTGCGATTGAGGCGCTACAAATAATATTTGATGTAGGAAAAACGCAGACCTGGCAACCCTGGCTTGAACTACAGTTAATTCATAGGGTCAAAAAGAGCCTGCTTTATATAGTGATAATAATAGCTTTTATCGGCCGATACCGATTGTTGACCGATACATCGGCGCTTCTATAATAATTTATCTTCATTTTTGTGACAGAGTGCACACAACAGACGTCCCTTTTAATCAAAAATACTTATTTTTCGTTGTAGATGTAACAACTGGCTAAAGTTACTGACCAAGGAGTGTAAGTCGAGCCTCAATTCAGTGTCTTTTGTGAGATCAAAACATTGCTTTTTTGTATAAATATTCAAAGATTTGCAAGCTACGGCAGCATGCAGGAACTGTATTTGTGTTCTCTCTACTATAGACTACTCTTTGTTTCCAGTGGGGAAGAGGCCCATGAAGATTTTTCAATGACCTACCCATAAAAAAAAATAAAATGTTTTTTTTGCTTCTTAAATTTGAGCATATCATAAATTTGCAGTGGGAAAACTCACCAGAACAACAGGGCAGATGTATGAGGGCAGGAGTGTGTGATCTTTTAATGGTCCACCATCACACTCAGGCTTCACATTGGACGCACACTTGTTGTGGAGCTGGAAAAAAATACAAAATACAAATATAGATGAGGAGAGGTGGAGAAAGAAAGACACATCAACAGACTGGAATAGTCTGGATCTTTTGTCCTCTGTTTTATCCCCACTAATTTAACCAAGTATGAAGACATTAAATGTTAGGAGCAAAAGGGACAGCAGGATCACCTGTTATTATATTAGTTACAGTTTTAGAGTTGAAACTGTCAGGAAAGATACTTGAGATGATGCAGGAGCATATAATGTGATAATAAAAATCATTATGCAGAGAAAAAGCTTTTGAAATGGTGTTAAGTGCTGATACTTATCTTTATTACAAAGGCTATTTTAAAACACGTTAGCCATGTCCACTAAATGCTGTGAAACTTAGTGAAGAACACCACCATGTGGTGTGAATAAGTATTACATAAAAATGGCTTTTACAAAAATAGACAAAAACAATTATATATATATATTTTTTATATATATTTTCACATTTTTGAGAATGCAATACACACACACACACACACCTACCTATCTTCATAAATCATCCATATTTTGACTTAAAGTTTTTTAAATTTAACCCTACACCAATTCATGATTAATATTGCATTGCATAATGTGTGGTTATACAAACTGACAACCACAGGTGAATCACATTCAATTATTTAATATGAACTAAAATATTTTTTTGTTTGCAATTTCAAATAGGCTATATTTACATACTACGACTAACCTTACAGTCTAAAATTAAGAAACCCTTAGAAAACAGTAAAAACATTTAAAATACTTAATTTATTATTCCAATATCCAAATATGATACTAAATCCCACAGAAAAGAAAGGGTTTCTATTTGTAACGTGCTGTCTTTGCATTTGATCATTACACATTATAAACAAAACAAACATTCGCTGAATAAACATTAGCCAATACAAACATATTTATAGAAAACAGTTAACAATGAATAGACAGGACCCATAAGAGCAAAACAAATCGCTTATTCAAGAATATCAAGTAGCCTATAAGTTAGCTGTATGGTTATAACCATACTGTATGGTTGATAAAAAATGCTATTTCTATTGTTGGTCACAGTATGACTGTATATACTCACAGTGATTTGACACCAAACACAGTGAAGGCCTGTTAGACCTTGATAGCACTTGATACTGCGGTGACATTTGTCACATTTTGTTGGGGAGTTGCCCTCAATCCAAACATGCTGCATAGCCTAGAAAGACATTGAAAAGAGAGAGTCATTATTTACTGTTGTGAAATACTTAAAAAGCCCATCTAAACATTACTGAAAATATTATCCTGCTCTGTCATGCATTTACAAGGCTTTTCCACAAGCACTTTATAACTATTTACAATATCCATTTACATTACTCACTAAAACAATCACTCCAAAATGGAAAATGAGTTCAAAATTCTCATTCCCACATAAAACAGCTACAGTAGTTACACAAACTGTACCTAAAGATCTTGGATACACAGGATATTAGAAAAGAAATAATAATCAGTGTTGGAATGAACTAAAATAAAATGTTTAAGAGAAATGCATCCATATGTTATCATAGACATTCAGTGATTTTTGTTGGTCAAAGCTATGCAAAAATTCCCCTTTAGGAAGAACTGCAAGGGACTAACAAATCGCATCTTTCCTTTAATCTAACATCTAAAAATTAATTTTACAATATACATTATGTGAGATGAAAAGACTAATGAAGAAACTTAATAAACACCTTAACCGTGATTACTGGTATGTTCACCGTTTAATGCAATTTAATTGCTTTTTACACTCTACATCACTTAACACATCACATAACACATTCCGTGAAATCATAATATAATGACAACATTTTGAGCTCAGTGTCTTCCATCTCTGTGGTAGTTACTGCATGGGGAGTGTAAGTTCTAAAGAGGTGTCAGTGATTATTAAAACAGCATTGCATGATCTCACACTTTCCCCTCTAATTCTCAGTACTGAAAAAAGTCGTTACACACAGGATGTTCTCATAACCTTCCTGACATGTCTACAGAACATTACTTTGAGATTTAACCAACAGTTAAGGGTCTGGGAAGTTGCCTTAGGGTGAAAACTGAACTGAACTGCGGTCAGTGAACAAAATAATCATAACACAAATCTTCTACCAATAATAGAACACTGTGTTCTATTCGCTCTGTACTTAATAGATCAATCTTGAATGAATGAATTTATGAATTTATTGTTTCTGGCCCTGCTGTAAATTATTCAGAAAAAAAACATTCAGTTTAAAATGAGTGGAGAAGTGTTCATTTACAAGCGTACAGTATGTTGCTGTTTATGTACTCACATTGGTGTGTCTGCGGGACTTGGCGTAGGTGCTAATGCAAGGAGCAATGTCTTTGGACACACAGCGCTCATGAACTGTGTACTTGCATACTGCCAAACAAAAGACAGGACTGTGAGGGATGGAGAGTGAGAGACTGAAGGGAAACTTTTCAAATGAAAAACTACACATCTTCAGGTTAAGATACATCAAATTTCAATGAATACAGATAGGTAGAATAAAACAGATAAAAATAGAGATAATCAGACATATAGCTAGACAAAACAACAGACACAAATGACAGATAGACAAATAAACAGATATATAGACAGAAAGACAGACACCGAGAGATCCAGTAGATCAGTGGTTCCCAAGCTGGGGTATGTGAGGTGACGGAGGGGGTACACGAACAAAATGCAGAATTTTGCCATTCTTTTAATTCTTCCCCGCCTTAAAATGTAATTAAAACTGAGCATATATTTCTAACAAGCACAATCAAAATCAAAATATCACATCTCAAAACTGACTGCATCCATTTTCCACATTCCATTTCCGTGCACACGGGCGCCTTTGGTTGCATGCAGAGTCTGCTGCCTTAGCAAATCATGCTACATTCTCATTCTCAACAGTGTACCTGTAGATTTAGCACTCACTAGCATGAAGAACAAAAATAGCCTGGCACAAAAAGTGCATAGAGATCAATTTAAGATTTAAACTCATGATCAGGCGCGGATTAACGCACAGGCTTGCCTAGGCTGCAGCCTAGGGGCCCCACGTGTGCGGATTGGCCAGACATTTTTTTTTTATTATTTTAAATTTACTTCAGCGCAAACAAAAAAAAGACCCTCATTGGCCCACAAGAAAATAAATAAGCAGGTGATTGGTTAGATGTGACATTTGGGTCAAATCTGCCCAATCAGCTGCTGATCAAATCATGTCAATAATGTTCATTTACGTCACTGATATTGCTAGACAGCATTGAGGCAAATGTCTGAAAGAAATTATGATAGTGGTTAAAAGAACAACGTAAACAAGATATACTGAAAAAAATCCCAAATTGGCTTGATACTTCAAGGCATTGGATACAAGTCACGCAGTTCGTGAGGGAGAGATTAGTTCGCAGTTCGTTAATGGAAGGAAATCCAAACATTCGCCTATCATTCATTGACCTCAAATATGGCTTATCACTTGAAACATTTAAGTAGTAGCAACTTTACAAGTCTGCTAATGTTAGCCTAGTCCTAGGGTGCGTCTCAATCAGCTCCCTCCCAGCAAGCAATAGCCATCATTTCACCGTCTCGGTTAACTATAACCCCGATATAGTCCGGCTATGAGTAACCCACTTTTAGCCAAAATAATCTTTACATAATCTGACTTCATAATCTGACATCATCAAATACATAAAGAACTATCTCCGATCAGCACGCGACAGATATGGGGGTATGGGACGCCAGAAGGGCCAGACAGCCATTGATCTTTGTTCTCAGTCAGGATAGGTGCATTTTTGTTTTTATTTACATTTGTATTATTAATTTGAAGTTTGCTGAATAAAAGTTCTGTCATGACAACTTTCTGAGTGTTTGGCATGGTAATGGGTATGACAGTGTTGATATGTTTGGTCTTGGCGGAATAGATCTGGTACGCTGCTGCTGCTGTTGATTATTGCTGCTGCAGAGCAAGTACGGGATTTGGTACCAACCAATACATACATGACATGCTGCTGTGAGCAAGTAAGACATGCTGCTGCTGTACATTATAGCGTACATGAATAACCGTAGCAGATCTATACAGGTGGAGCTGGGGAAGGTGGAGGGTTTCTGAAAGCGTGCTGCACTGCTAAGGCAAATGCTACTCGTGTTTTTGAAGACTAAGCATGCAAGCTCATTGGCTACTAATACAGCAGGAACCAATCATCTGTGTCCTATAGATAATGATGTTAATATGAGCAGTTGATTAAGGACCTATTAGCCTGCCCATTTAGAGTTTCATGACAGAACTTTGTATTTTTCTTTCATTGCATTGCTTTTGTGTCGTTATTTTGGTGGTAGAAAAATATCAGTTTGATTTGCATTTTTGACCTGTTTTTTGAAGTCAATTTGATTTTTTTTTTTTCGGCATCAATTGTACATCAGCGTGTGGACGTGAAATTGACGTCAAAAAATTTATGTCAATTTGATGGGGTTATTGACATCAATTGGACATCAGTGTGTGGACTTCAAATTGTTATTAATGTTGTAAAGGTATTTATAAAGATTAAAAAATGCACTGGAAAGTCAATTTAGGGGGCAAATATTGTCCCTTAATGGATAAGGTGCATTCTAAGTGGAAGAGAGGGTACGCAGAAGGATGGTGAATGCCTCAGGGGGTACTCCACTCTAAAAAGTTTGGGAACCACTGCAGTCGATAGATAGATAGACAGATAGACAGACAGACAGACAGACATACTCACGTGAGCAACAAAGGCCCTGTTTTCGTACTCCTAACAACATAGTGTGGCAGTAATTACAGTATGCTGGCTTGTTGAAATGCTTAAGTCTCCATACGTGCTGCCCATCTTCCTGTACATTCTGAACGTATTTGAAAGAAATAACAGGAATTGAGATACTACATCTTTATGTGTTGTTTACATTGTATAACTCACAATTACTTTTTTCCTCACCGTCTCCATTCCCAGCAGTACCAGGAGTGGTATGGTGGTCATTCCTCCTCTGATCCACTCCTCTAGTGTGACTGTTCCATCCCTGTCATAGTCAATCTCCTCCATCATCTCCTTGAGTATCTACAATATTAGACATCAAAAAAGGGACAATGAGATATGGAATCCACTATGCATGATGGGACGGCCTGGTGGTAAAGATTAAATCGATTCATACCGGCCGCAGTTCTGTAGAGTCCCATTCCAGGTACTCAGCTACATGGACCATCTGGTTTATTATACGGTCAAGCTCCTAAATCGACAGATATAATTGCTTTAGACCTTACAGACAATAAAGCATAAAGTTTCAAAGACACTTTTCACACAGCCTGATATTTACAGCTCCCTCTAAAAATCAGTTCAAAGTTTCAAACAAAAAGATCAATAATATGTGAGTCAGTCTCTGAATCATCAATGCCTGAGAGTGTTAAGATGAATGAAACAGAATCAATGAGAGGATGATAATAATATTACATAATCCAAAAGAAATGACTATCAACCCAACACAATGACAGCACACACGGAAACTGTATTAATCCCACATTAAATGTGTACTGCATTATTAACTCTAACCAAAATCCAACCAAGTTAAAATTGTGGACACTTCACCATTACACATTTTAACCGAGATTTAGCACTTACCGAACTGTCCAGCAGGCCATTGCCATCTGTGTCGTAAAGCCTGAACATGACTTTAGGGTGAGAAAAGTGAAAGATAAGAGACTGCATGTTTTTGTAGTGTGAAAAACATTTGTCAAGTACAGACCCCATGCTAGCATCTGAAGCCCAGGTTATCTATGGACAGACTGAAGCAGCAAGTGAGGATTAGCTTTAGGCAGAAATAACTTCCTTTGCTAAAGAAAGCTTGTCTATGCTAACTCAATGGCAAACAAGGACAGGAGGAGATAAGCCTTTACAGAATGAAAGGGAGAGGAATTCTGGAAGTCTCTTCCTGTCACTCTCACTATGTGTAGGTCAGAAATCTGCATTAAAACGCAGGACTGACAAAGGTGTGGTTGGGTGTATCTACATGTAAAACTCAAACAGATTTATTTCCCATAGCTAGTAAGTTATGGCTACTATAGAAAGTTTTTTTTTTTTAAAGAAATGATTTTATTCATCAAGGACATTAAATTGATGAAAACTGAGAGTAAAGACATTTATGTTACAAAATAGTTCTATAATAAATGCTAATCTTTTGAACTTTCTATTTATCAAAGAATCCTGAAAAAAAATTCCACAAAGAATATTAAGCTGCACAACTGTTTTCAGCATTGATCATAATAAGAAACATTTCTTGAGCAGAAAATCAGCATATTAGAATGATTTCTGAAGGATCATGTAAAACTGAAGACTGGAGTCATATGCTATCAAATTATGTTAATTATTCGTAAAGCTCAGAAGCAGTGTTTTGAAATCGGCCAATCACTATATTGTCAAAAAGTCGTTATTTTGTTTTTATGGTGCACAAAAAGTATTCTCATTGCTTTTTAATAATAAGGTAGAACCACTGAACTCACATGAACTGTTTTAAATGTGTTTTTAGTACCTTTATGGATCTTGAGAGTTACAATGGCATTGCTGTCTATAGAGGCCTCACTGAGCCATCTGATTTAATCAAAATATCTTAATTTGAGTTCCAAAGACGAACAAAGGTCTTACGGGTGTAGAACGACATGAGGGTGAGTAATAAATGACATTATTTTCATTTTTGGGTGAACTAACCCTTTAATTATATCAAAGATCCGTATCTACCTTGCATATACTGTGTTTGAATATGTATTGTGATTAAAGAAATGAATTTTGTGACAGCTGCCAAGAATGAGGTGACTTTTCACATGTTTGTGACTAATATTATGCTTTCTGTGGTTTGGCTTGAATGGTTTAGGGGAAGTAATGGTTTAGCAAAATTACTTAAAATATATTTTTGTTAAAGTGACCTCAAAATCATCTGGTAAACTATCATATCAAAGAAAAACTTTCAGCTTTAACTTTAACATGAAAAAGTTCCTTAAATCAACTATTAATATTTTGAAAATACACTATATTGCCAAAAGTTTTGGCACGTCTGCCTTTACGTGCACATGAACTTTAATGACATCCCATTCTTAATCCATAGGGTTTAATATGGAGTTGGCCCACCCTTTGCAGCTATAACAGCTTCAACGCTTCTGGGAAGGCTTTTCACAAAGTTTAGGAGTGTGTTTATGGGAATTTTTGACCATTCTTCTAGAAGCGCATTTGTGAGGTCAGGCAGTGATGTTGGCGAGAAGGCCTGGCTCACAGTCTCCGCTCTAATTCATCCCAACGGTGTTCTATCGGGTTGAGGACAGGACTCTGTGCAGGCCAGTCCAGTTCCTCCACACCAAACTCACTCATCCATGTCTTTATGGAACTTGCTTTGTGCACTGGTGCGCAGTCATGTTAGAACAGGAAGTGGCCATCCCCAAACTGTTCCCACAAAGTTGGGAGCATGAAATTGTCCAAAATGTCTTGGTATGCTGAAGCATTAAGAGTTCCTTTCACTGGAACTAAGGGGCCAAGCCCAACCCCTGAAAAACAACCCCACACCATAATCCCCCCTCCACCAAACTTTACACTTGGCACAATGCAGTCAGGCAAGTACCCTTCTCCTGGCAACCGCCAAACCCAGACTCATCACTCCAGAGAACACGTCTCCACAGCTCTAGAGTCCAGTGGCGGCGTGCTTTACACCACTGCATCTGACGCTTTGCATTGCACTTGGTGATGTAAAGCTTGGACGCAGCTGCTTGGCCATGGAAAACCATTCCATGAAGCTCTCTAAGCAATGTTCTTGAGCTAATCTGAAGGCCACATGAAGTTTGGAGGTCTGTAGCTATTGACTCTCCAGAAAGTTGGCAACTTCTGCGCAATGTGCGCCTCAGCACGCGCTGACCCCGCTCTGTGATTTTACGTTGGCCTACCACTTCATGACTGAGTTGCTGTTGTTCCCAATTGCTTCCACTTTGTTTTGATACCACTAACAAATGTTTGTAGAAGCAGTCTTCATGCCTAGGTGCTTGATTTTATATACCTGTGGTCATGGAAGTGATTGGAACACCTGAATTCAATGATTTGGAGTGGTGTCCCAATACTTTTGGCAATATAGTGCATATGACGAAATTAATCCTTCTAAAAATTTCCCAAACACAGCTTAGATTAAACAAAAAAATGCTTACAGAAAAAGCATGTTTGAATTATTTCGACTCCAACTTACACTCAAGCTTGTCCTCTGGCGTCCCCCTCTCCAGCAGAGACAAGTAGCACACAATGTCTTTGAGGAAGACTACTTGGGGTGATGGAGAGCCTTTCTGCGGAGAAGGACTCCTCCGGAGAGATGTACGATTCTCAGATTGATTACGCTCTAGAAGGATGCCAATTATATGTCTATTAGTAATGACACCAGTTATCACACCAAAATATGCGTGTGAGCATCTTGTTTTACAAGGAGTGTAAGTTTTGACGAACATCTGTCAACAAAACATGATTCTGATCAGGCAATATTGCTTCATAAGCAGTACCTGTATTCCCTTTTCTTGGATTATATGTGTAAAAAAAGTGTGGCGAAGATCATGACTCTGACCTGGGGAGAGGCGCGGGGAGTTTGAGGTCTTGGAGAGAGCCAAAGCATTACTACTGCTGCTGCCCGCTGGGGGTTTGGGTTGCGTGCCGGGCGACCTGTGGGAGCCTCTGGGTGTGTGGCCCCCTGTGCCTGATCGCTGTGAGGAGGAGCGGGAGGAGCAGGGCGATGTGGTGGCCCCTGAGCCTGGAGTGATCCCTGCAGAGTTCTCTGATGTATGTCGGCTCATAGCGCTCAAAATACTCTTCCCATTCATACCTACAGGAAAAGAAATGGTATAGAAAAAAAAATAAAGGAGAATGAAGGTCAGAATCTGAAGTGACAAAGGAAGCAACAGCGTGATACAAAAGAAAAGGATAATGACAGAGGGTCTCATTCACTGACTGTGCATACACACATATTTATGTGCATTTTTTAAATTTTGCACACCAAGACCTCATTTATTTGATGAAAAATAAAGTAAAAACTGCAATATTGTGAAATATTATTACAATTAAAAAAATAACGTTTATATTTTAATATATTTTAAACATTTATAAAACGGATAGTTCCTGTCCTTGACTCTCATTGGTCAATAGCTGTGTTTTATCAAAGTCCCTTTAAGAACACGGCTATGACCGTACTGATATTGATATTGTTCATTGATGCTTACTGTATTATGTAGAAGAATATTGTGAGAAAGAGATCGATTGAGCGAGTTTATAGCCTGCATTCAGATTTTGAATTTTCCTTCAGGTAAGTCCTGTCTATTTAAATGTACGATATATTATCTTGTCTTTTTAACAGTTAAGAGGTTTTCCCGTGATTGACAAAGCATTTGTCAGTTGCGTCTTGTTCCGTGTTCACAACAATTCAGTCTTTTTAATGTAAAAGTCTTCGCTACTGACTGACACACTCATAAAGTCAGTCTTTGCCGCCATCTAATGGCGTAATAATGTAACTTCTGTTGCTGTTCATGGTCAGGGACTATTTTTTCTGGCGGAAGGAAGGCTTTAGTGAAAGTTTACTTCATTAAAGTTGCATTGATACATATTTTTGGCTTTAGTATTTGTATTGTGTGGTAACCGTTTTATAAAAGCAATAAGGTACTCGAGGCTAGTGCTGTATCGTGAATAAGTCACAGCTGAAGAGGTTGCAATCACTCCACTCCACCTTCAGCCATGACTTACAGTATTCACAATACAGCACAGCCTTCGTACCTTATTGCTTACATAATTTGATTATATTAAATGGAATTTATTCCATCAAAAATCATTCTAATATGCTGATTTGGTTTTCAATAAATATTTCTTATTATTAACAATATTAATATGTTGAAAACGGTTGTGCTGCTTAATATTTTCGCAGAAACCATGATACATTTTTATTCAGGATTCTTTTATAAATATAAAATTAAAAAAACAGCATTTATTTAAAATTATTAATTTATTTAAAGCTGCTGTCCGCAATTTTTGGCCCTCTAGCGGTTAATAAACAGAACTGCTCACGTCTTGCGGAGGAACATTCTAGCCGGAGCTACTTTTCTCTGTGTATGTCTATGGCGAGTCACGCAGTTACTGTGATACTCTGCGGCGAGTCCTACCAGTCCAGTCTGAAATAATCAGAATATAAACACATATTATAAGTGTACCATAATGATTCAGGATAAGACAAAAACACGGTTTGGAAAATGGATTCATGTTGTATATTCTCATTATATACTTTTTGTAAATTTTTAACACAAAAAAAGTTGCGGACTGCAGCTTTAAAAGTATTAATTTCTTTAAAAATTAAAATCTTACCAAACCCAAATTTTTTTAAATGTTGTTAAAAATAATAAAAATAAACATATACATTATAAAACTTGCATATATTTATATGCAAGTTTTAAATATAGGAAGGCGATCTGGCAGAAGCTAGATATTGTACTTCATAACTTGTTACATGTATATTTTTTTCACACAAATGCATCGCTTCACTTCAGAAGGCCTTTATTAATCCTCCAGAGCCGTATGGAGTATGTTTATGATGGATAGATGTGGATGGAGACACTTTCTTCAGCTCATACTCGTTGATTCTGCTCACTGCCATTATAAAGCTTGGATGCATCAGGATATTTATTAATATTTCTCTGATTGTGTTCATCAGAAAGAAGAAAGTCATATACACCTAGGATGGCTTGAGGGTGAGTAAAGCTTGGGGTAATTTTTGAAAATAAACGAATCCTTTAAGATTCGCTGACTGAGTTGCATTAAGGGCAAAAAGACCAACAGAAATCACTGATTTTACTGTATTTGCCAGTCCAGAGAAATCATGGCACTAGATGGCACTATTGGCTGTCAAACTATTCATACAGTCAACTGATATTTGCCTTAATCACTTCAGGTCAATAGTGACAGAATTCAGACAAAAGGCCACCAGCATCTTTCAATTAGAGTGGACTTTTGCATCAAGAGTCAAAACTGTTCATTTGTCTATTCTTCACAGAGTGCAGGATTCCTCGCATAACACAGAAGCAATTGCTCAACAGATGTGTGTAGAATCTTCAGACGTCTACCAGTTCATCATTTTAGTCAGGCAGGCTGGGTGTTTGTTATATGCAGGATTACACACAAACTGGTTATGCATAGTCTAATCTAATTCAAATTAAAAGGTAAAGTGGGATCCAAAAGTCTGAGACCAAAGGTTAAAGTAGTTTGTTTGTCATTTACACTCCTGTACACAAGTATGGGGTCAGAAAGATTTTTTTGTTGAAAGAAATTAATAGTTTTATTCAACAAAGATGCATTAAATTGATCAAAAGTGACAGTAAAGGCAGTTATAATGTTTACTTTAAACAGTTTCCATTTTAATTAAATGCTGTTCTTTTGAACATTCTGTTCAAAGAATCCTAAAAGAGGTTTCACAGTTTACATGAAAATATTTCATCATTGATAATAATTAAAAATATTGTGCAGCAAATCAGCATATTAGAATGATTTCTGAAGGATCATGTGACACTGAAGACTGGGGTAACGATGCTGTAAATTCAGTGTTGCCAACACAGCAATAAATTAAATTTTAAAATATATTAAATAGAAAATTGTTAATTTAAATTGTAGTATTATTTCAAAATATTAATGTTTTTACTGTGTTTTTGACCAATTACACCCTTGGTGAGCATAAGGGACTTTTGTCAAAAACATTTTTAAAAAATCCTACCGACCCCAAACTTTTGTACAGTAGAGTACATTTTCCATTAGAAATTAAAGGTACAACATGTAATAATTTTGGCCGCTAGAGGTCGCTAGAAGCCTATTCAAAACAAAGGCGTAGTTTGATGATGCCAAGTTTTAGAGCGGAATCTTGGGACATGTGGTCTCCATCACAACGGACGGTGCAAAAGAATAGGGATTGGAGTCTGGAAGAACTCATGTTCATGAATTAGATTATTAACATTACTGTAGTATGAAGCAGAGCAGGACCGAGTTGGAGCTGAACGAGGCCACTGGAGCGATTGCGCAACACACGTCTCACGAGCAGCGGAACTTTTATTATGCCACAGTCACCGGCGCCGCTTACACTTTTCCAGTCATGAGTATGAGGTAACCGGATGTAACACAGCTCTGTTTATTATTAGATACATTTGAGTGTGTTGAAAATTATGTCATAACGTTACTCTGTGTGATCGCTCAGCAGCTGCTGTGAGACACTGTTGCACACTGCAGTAGGATAGATCGATTTTAGAATATCATATTAAATATTGGATGTCTTGTGTTCATAAATGGCATGGAGTTAATTTTAAAATGCATTGTATGATGGAGAACATTCTGTATTACTGTTAATAAAAATAAAGCTGATTATGCTATGTTAGCTATTTGACAAAATAGCGTTTTTCTCTGAGGCATGGTAAAGCATGGTACTCGCAAAAAATCAAGAAAATTAGATTTAAACAATAAGACTAAACGTATTGAGCTATATAACAATTCGTTTTCTGTCTATAAATATATATAAACAGTTGTTCCCTTGTCTATTAAAACATGTAATATATTAAAGCGTCTTTAGTGTTTACAAAATAAACGGGAGGAAACCGAGGGTAACGCGGGTATGACGCAATTGACAGGCGACTCCTCACACGTCCCAGAGCCTAAAATTGCAATTTTCTCACAATTTACAAATAGTTGAAAACATTTGAGATATTGTAAGTATGCAATTGAACAAAATATATAACACTGGCCTAGTGGTTTTTGGATATTTTACTGCAAAAATATTACATATTGTACCTTTAAATTATCAGTGTAACAAATTCAGTGACCAGAAAAGTTATCTTCTGATTAATTTCAGAATTAGTATTTGGTTTGTCCGCTTTCACTGGGTAAGGGGTAAGGGTGTTTCAATACAGTTGCTCATTCACAGCTCCCAAAATAGTAACCTCAGAAAAAAGGACACCTTATTTTTCAGAACCTATAAAAATAATTAATATGAATATGAAATCCAGACTTCTACAGCATGTTATTGAGAGAATAAAGACATTCGAATAGACTATTTACCCAGCATGCCTTCTCCAGATCGAGAGGCGTCAGGGGAGCTGCCTCCGCCATTCTTGCTCTTGAAGGAGGTGAAGAGGTGTTTGCACAGCTCCTCAGGGATGTCATTCTCCAGGTAGGTCGCCATGAATAGCTGGAAACCCTCGTAGTCGATGGGCTACAGGAGACAATTGGAGAGTTGATGAGAAATGAGAAGATGGGAAACCTGTGAGATGAAATAAAGCCATGAATATTCAGCTTCCTGCTTCTTTATGTTTTCAGCAGAGAGGATGTTCCTGTCTTTGGGCATGAATGAGACGCTCAAGCATTTCTTTACGACACACGGCAACAAAAATACAGAGTGAGCCCACTGACACATTAAAGTACAGTAAAAACATACATTTACAAATTTTTTGCTGCTCATAGAAACAAAATCATCTGAAGTTACAAAAACACCATGAACACACATGGCTAACACTGAAAAGCACTGGGCACGACCTTTGACCTTCAGTAGACATTATGACCCAAGCGTGACTTTCTTCTTAAGACAGGGATGGGCCGGGACATGCAGTCTGTAGACACATTGAACCACAGAACATGCAAACCTAGAATGTAACAGCTTACTTGATTGAGAACATCTTGCTTCTGTGTGGCAGTCAGAGATATATGGAGAGGGTAGAGGGAGAGAGGGGTTATATACACTGCAGTGGTTGTTCATGCAGATGGAAGGGATCAGAGAATGCTGTTACCCATCATATCCTCTGGTGCTCTGACACTGAATGAATTCACATTATTCCATCTTTAATACTGTATGGCGTTAGTCCACTGTTCAAATGTTTTTTTTTTATGTTTTAAAGAGTTTCAATGCTCACAAAAGCTACATTTATTTAATCAAGAATAGAGTAAAAAGTAATAGTGTGAAATATTATCACAATTTAAAACAACTGTTTTCTTTTTGAATATATTTTAAAATGTAATTTATTCCTGTGATGGCAAAGCTGAATTTTCAGCATCCTTACTCCAGTCTTCAGTGTCACATGATCTTTCAGAAATCATTCTAATATGCTGATTTGCTTATTATTATCAATGTTGAGAACAGTTGTGATGCTTAATATATTTTTCAGGATTCCGAAAGAACCATAATATAAATACATTTTAGCTTTTGACACATGGTATATTATAAAACTTGAAGGGCCCTATGTTAATGATCTAAGCGCATGGTCTGAAGCGGGTCTGAAGCGTGTCTGAAGGTGCAGGCGAATCCTTTTTTGCTAGTTTAACGTCGAAAAAAATGTCCGGCACGCCAGGGTTGTACCTTGTCTCTTAATGAGTCATGGGTGTGTTTTGGGCGTAACATGCAATAAACCAATCAGAGTCTCATCTCCCATTCCCTTTATAAGCGCTTGCACCATGGCGAAAAAAAAAAAAAAGAGTTTAGTGTGTTTAGATGCATTATTGGCGTGTTGCTATTTTGAGGCAACTGAAAACAACTGACCAACAAAAACCTGGTCTAAAGTCAATGGTGCAGTCTATTTCAGTTGCCTCAAAATAGCAACACGACAACAATGCACCTGAACCTCGTTTTCAGACCAGCATGCCCATGGGGCAAACAGATGGGCGCGAGTGCATTTGCTATTTAAACAATGTGGACAGATGTGAATATGATAACTGCATCGGGCTGAAACTAGCAAAAAACAATGGCGTTGCGCCTGCCGTCGGATTGCGCCAGGTGTATTATAGGGCCCGAAATCTTTACCACCCACTGACGTTCAACATAAAAATGCCACCAGATAGCAATAACACCAGTTTATGCTGGGAAAATGAAACAGAATTAAATAAAAATTAAACAAACGGAAACTAGAAAGCTCATAGACATTAAAACATTACAAAAACAAAAATTGAAATCAACTAAAATATAACAAAACAAATAAATAAAAAAATAAAGTAAAACTAAAAGCCCTGGAAGAGATTTCATATGATAGTGCCATTTATTTACATGTCTGTGTGGTTTTAGTACATAATTCACTAAGGAAAACATGGCACAAATGCACCCACAAAATCTGTGCTGAAGATCATTTTCATGGGACTGCAAGTGCATTCACCCTTAATCATACCAATGAAGGAATAATCAAACCTAAACTCATTAGTAGGCATGTGACGGTATAAAATTTTCAGGTTGCGATAATTGCTGAAGCTTTTATCAAGGTATACGATATTATCACACGATATTGAAATAAGTTGCAAAAAAAGTGTTGTCATAGAACTCTTTTTCTTATAACAAAAAAACTCTGAACATTTAAATACAATAACGCAATGCACAAAAAAATCATGAAGTAAAATGTTTCAAACAGATTAAAGTGCAAAAGAATTATAAACAACAATAGGTTCATGCATTAAAATTAGTTCATGCATTAAGATTAAGAATGACCAATAGCTACATTTGTTACAGAATGTATTATTTTTTGTTAATGTTAGTTAAAAAATACAACTTATCATTGTTAGTTTTAGCTCAGGTCCATTGAATAATAATTACAACTTTTGATATTAGTAATGTTATTAAACAAACATTAACTAAGAAATTACCATTAACTAAGATTAATAAATGCTTTATAAGTACTTTTCATTGTCAGTTTGGTAATAGTGAATTAACATGTTAACTAATGAAGCCTTATGTCACTAAGTTTTACTGAACAATAACAAATAATCAGAACATTTTCAATCATTATAGCCTATTAAGTCCTTTAAGTATTAAATATTTGGTGCTGTGATGAACAACATTGCGAATACAAAAAACTGAATGTCTGTTTTAAGCATTTTAAATACGTTCAGTAGCAAAGCTGCTTTGTTTATGGGGTTTCCGGGGTAACTGCTGTATTTCTGCTGTTCCATCAGCGCACTCTGCTGTCAGAGAGTGAACGTGCACTTTCATTCACCGCATCTCTTTCACTCGTTCCACTGTGTGCTTCTCATGCACGTTGGGCTTGTTTACTTGTTTAGCGCGTGTCCCTTTGACGCAGCATACAGCGGCATTGTGCATTTTATACAGTTGATGGGGAAAGTATTCTTAAAATGCATTATAAAAATGTGAATAATTCGTAACAAATAATTACTCACGGTATTTTGAAGTGCCCGTGATAACAATATTGTGCATATTCATTATCGCGATATATTGTATTATATGTCTACTCATTAGATTTCTTCTGTTGCTGAAATGTAAAAGGCAAAAAGCTAGTAAAGCAAAAATAGATAGAACGGCAAGAGATGTGGGAGAGAAGGAACTAGAGATGGAAGAGAGGAACTTGCATGCAAAGGTGGGCTACGCTTGAGGGGCTGCAAACGTTAGGCAGGTGCAAACCATAAACAGGAAGGTGAAAGTAACTGAACCTAAACGAGTCTTTGTCTCAGTATTAGCAAATGTGTTTGTAAGTTTTGGTGGTGTGAGAAGCAGCATAACCAGCCGTGACTATAAGTGGAACTTCCTGTCTGACTTTTAAACCTGCAAAACATAGAGACTGACTCCGCTATCAAATAATGCAGGAAACAGTGAACCGTTTATTTAACCTTTCACCGGCGCCCATTTTTTACAGACACTCGTCATTTGACAAAGGTTACAGAGTCACCATAATTAAAATTCATTATAGAAAGGCACTTGAAAGAGCCACGACTCACTGAGGCCACGATGAAAAATATTTACAGCCCAGCTGTGGTCAGACAGTCAATCGCGGCTGTATACATGAGTGAAATACAGCACTCTGTCATCGTAAGCAGGCAGCACAGTGGCACTGAAGGCATGTCACCTCCATTTTGTGATACTTCCAGGCTTTATGATCTATAGGTGGTTACAACTGAACTAATGAACAATGCGAAGCATGCAATGTCACACCATAGCCAACCTGGCGTCAGCTTCAGACCCATTAACTGCCACCGGTGCTGATTCTCTATTGATTCAGCCAAGGCTCTGGGTCCCAACCTGTGGCGCCAAACCCCGAGCAGCCTCATATTTATGTCAGTGTGGAGGAGAGAAATATAATGGTGACACTCCATAAAGCAAATTATAGATGCGGCTGCCTGCTGGCTTTGTTGTCACGGCAACGTGATGCATGGGCTTTATGATGTCAGCAAGGACCTTCTCTAATAGGAGGTGAAATCTGGCCACTTGGTTTCGGGGAGCAGATGACTAAGCATTTCCTGTAATGACTTGAGCCCTGAGTCAGGTTGTATTGGTGTTCTGTCAAGTCACAGCCAGAGGCTCCACTGCCTCTAAACAGATCATTTAATCAGGCGAGACCCATGGCCCCTCCTGCCATTACATACCTGTTCAGGGTTGTACTTGGAGAGGACACCATTTCCGTGAAACTCTTCCAGGACATCTTTAAGCTTCTTGGAGGAATCTGTGTAAAAATAAAAATTAAAATAATTGAAAGGATTAAAAGGTCAAATTATTAGTTGGATATAGAGTACATCTGTACATGTGTAAGTGTAGATACAGTACCCAATATTGGAATGGAAATATTTATATACACTACCTTTCAGAAGTTTAGGGACAGTTAGATTTGTTTAGTTTTTTTAAGAAATTCATTACACTAATCAAAAGTGACATTAAATACATTTATATTGCTGTTAATTAATGCTGTTCATTTGAACTTTCTATTCATTGATAAATCCTGAATTTTCCACCAAAATATTAAGCAGCACAAAAACAAATTCAACATTTCCTTAGCAGCAAAGCAGCACATTAGAATGATTTCTGAAGGATCATGTGACACTGAAGACTGGAGTAATGATGCTGAAAATTCAGCTTTGCCATTGCAGCAATAAATTACTTTTTTTAAATATATTCAAATAGAAAAGTGTTATTTTAAATTGGAATAATATTTCACAATACTACTGTTTTACTGCATTTTTGATCAAATACTGTATATGCAGCCTTAGTGAGCATAAGAGACTTAATAACATTAATAAGAGACTTAAAAACATTAATAAATCTTACAAACCTCCAACTTCTGAATGGTAGTGAATCTATTATGCAAATAAAAAATGCTAAACATCTTATAAATTCTAAAAGTGGTGTGTAAAAGATGGGTATGTAAAGAGGACGAGTCTTTGATCTAACCAGATGTAACTTGGAAACTCTTTAGACAGCTGGATTTGAATGCTAGACATAAGATGCTAACTTACTGAATGTCATTTAATAGCTGACACATTTGTGTCAGTAAATCAATCCATGTATCTAAGAATATTCACGTAGCAGTGATGGAGTACTCGAGTCCTGAACTCGGACTCGAGTCCGACTCGAGACTCCATTCTCTGGACTCGTGACTCGACTTGGACTCGGACTCGAGGATATATAAAATCGGACTTGAGCATTCATCACGTTGTTTTTGACTAAATATGTTATAAAAAATTATATAAGTTTATATATAATATTATATAAGGTTTCGTGCCCAAGACCGGCCGGGATCTATTTTTTTTCCCTCACAGACACTGCTACCGCTCGCTCTCTTGACAACACACTCACTGACGTCACTCACTTTACGCTCGTGCATGATTCGCGGGCTAAATGTTCCAATTTGGAAAATGCCGAAAGATGTGCCCCGGATCGTGAAATTCGCCTACACGAATTTTGCATCTAATGCTGGAAAGAGCAGCGCTAAATGTTGTGTGTGTAATCGCACAATTGAGGAAAAGACTGGGACAACTTCAAACTTTAACAGACACCTGTCACGGATGCACCCAGAAAAGTAAGTAAAATGCTTTCCATTGGCTAACGTTAGCTTTTAAAAAAACTATTATTGACTAATGCATATATGATAATAAACAGAAGAAGCTAAGGTTGGGCGATGTTTGACAATTTGGCATCAGACGTCGACGATGTCTAATGTCTGGTTCAGATTACACAATTTTTTTGTCTGTTGATAACTTACTAGTCACTGTGTCAGATCAGATTACACAATTTTTTTGGTCTGTTGCAATGGTCACTGTGTCAGATGGATGATGCAATTTTGACTCCTAAAATCCCTCTCTCTCTCACACACTCTCGGGACTCGAGACTCGACTCGGACTCGAACACTGGGGACTCGAGACTCGACTCGGACTCGAACTCTGGTAATGGTGACTCGACTTGGACTCGACTCGGACTCTTCTTTGGTGACTCGGACTTGGACTCGGACTCAAACACTGGGACTCGAGACTCGACTCGAACTCGACAGTTGGTGACTCGACTACAACACTGTCATGTAGTAATATTTTTTTGAGAAACCTGATTACAAAGAAATTACATTTTCTATAAAAACAATGGAAATTAGAACTAGCACATATCATTAGCATCATCTGTGAAACAAATGAACAGAGCATTTAGGATTTCCCCAAGACACACAAATAGATTTGCATGGTTGTTTCTGACTAGATAACTGATGCTTTACTGGCAAGCTGTAATATTGTTTGCTAAGTGAACTTAGCCCTTTCATTAGCAAATTCACTCACAATTTAGCAGCACTGTGAATATTGCAACCTTGTGTTTCATCAAAACATCCATATTCATATTTCATTAGTTGAAAGTCTCAACACAAAGCTATATCCAAACCCAACAGAAATGTACTCGAAACTTAAACTACATGCATCATTATCTATAACATTTTGAAAAAAGGGCCTTGCATTTGGTATCTAATATTGGGAACATTAGATGCTATAATCTGACAAAATAGGCTAATTAAGCAAAGATAATAGCAGAGCAGAAAATGTCACCAAAGCTTATTAGCATTAGTACAGGAGAAATGAGCCTGCTGCCCTGTGCTTCATTTTTATTTTCTCGAAGCCTTAAATTGGTTATCACACACAGACGTCTTCTGACAGCCATCTGGGGGGCCAAACAGGTGCTTTTCCTCATAGAAGATGCTAATATTGCCCCAGCACTCATATCATTGTCATTGACTGACCACCTCTCTCTCTCTCTCTCTCTCTCTCTCTCTCTCTATATATATATATATATATATATATATATATTTTTTTTTTTTTTTTTAAACAAACTAATAAAAATGAATAACACATAACAAAATTAATAAAATTTAAACTAAATATTTAAAATGAAAACTTAAAATATAAAAATAAAAACCACCATTTGGTAAATATTTGATGTGGCTTAAAGAGACAGTTCACCTAAAAAAATGAAAATATTTACTCACCATTGTGTCACTTTTTTCATGAAATAAAAAATTAGAATTTTTTTTAAATTAACATATGACAATTCAATATGACTTCACTTGAAATATACAAATCATACAGACTGTGTATATGTTAATTTGATCTTTTTTTGTTGTTGTTCTTTTTTGAGGTTGACAGATCAGTCACTATATGAACCGTGATAATGCAGAAAAGAGTTTAAAGATTTCTACTTCCATGTATATAAATAACAACATACAGGTTTGGAACAACATAATGGTGAGTACGTAATGGCATAACATTCATTTTGGCTGAACTATCAGTTTAAATGGATAAAAATGAATTCTGATATTCAAATCATAAACAGTAGTTTGAGATGAGTTGCTATATAGAGACTCAGTGGTTAAGGGAAAAACAGTTGGGGGCAGCAGGGAATGCGACAGAGACTCGTGACTGAAAACAAAACTACACCCACTATTTCATCTGAAAAAAACTAGTCTTCCCTCAACATGTACAACTCAGAACAAAGAAATCTGGTGATTTCTGCGGTCGGAAAGATTGGCATCACACTTTTATTATCAATCAGAGGTTCACAAGCTGTTATTTATGTAGTTTCACATCATAATTGACCCTTTAGAAAGACCCGCTTACTGTTGCTTTGTCCAACAAGCCATGACGCGGTCATGCCACACACAGTGAAAAATACATCACAGAGCAAAGAGGACCCTGACAACATGTCGACAGACAAGACAGAGCAGGTTACTTATGATATTAAACAAAGTCCCAGCTTTCAAATTGTGTCATTTTTTTAAGAAATTAGAACAATAAAAAACATTTTGTGGCTCTTTAATGTGTCGTGACAGATTGCTGTAACGCCTCAGCTCAAGCGGCTCGTGAACCGATCATCTCTTCCTATTAGTTAATTTATAGCATCAAATAAACATGAATGAACATGAGAAGGAATGTTGTTTCAAATGCAGAAAGACGTCAGTACACACCATTTTTCAAGTTCAAGTCCACCGAGGTTAATCTTCTAACTCCTGACTGCTTTGTCGGACAAAATGGCAAATTCGGCGTTATGATTGGTTAGATCGCTTGTCAATCAAACTCCTGGCGAAGGGTCAATTCAGAACAAGAAGCCTGATGTCAGAGGTCAAACTCACAGGGGTAATAAATCTCTGGTCTTTGGACTGGGACAAACTGACTCTGACACTGTTAAATGTACAAGACTCATCATTGATTTAAAGACTGAAACCAAACTCCAAACTGCTTGTGGCGTCTGTGGGCAGCGAACACATCCTCTTACTAACGGACCTGTGTGTTTTTTAATAGTGGGGGATCTGGAGTTTCAATTAGCAGCTCATTTTGCAGAGATGACAAATATATTCCACTGAATCAAAACAATAAAGTCCTTGGCACCTAGCTGAGCCTACACATTGCCAGTGACAAGAACATACACACTGTCTCCTCTTGAGGACAGCCTACATTGTATGACAGAACTAGTACACAGAGTTGCAAACCAATATATCTACAGTAGTATATAGGCCTATACAGGGGTGCACATGCGTGGTAAAAATAAACTATGCGCACCAGAAAACATAGAGGGAAGCGAAGCGCTTTTGAGTACCAACATTTTTAAGGACCGGTTCACAGGGACACGTTTATTTACTGAAGTAGGATTTTTCTCCATCTCTGGTAAGATAGCAATCATGATGATAAGTGTGTTCTTTAATTATTAGGTGTGCAACGAATCGCAGTTAATCCGTGATCCGTACAGTTAAGGTCTAATGGTTCGGCACACATGTGATTCGCTGCTAAATTTAACCATAAAAGAGTGAAAGTTTATGATTTGGACATGTTTTGTCTCGCCAATTAACACATTCAAACGATTTTAAAAGCACGCGAGCTGTTATCTGTGTGCACAGCCTCACACCCTGAAACGCAAACGCAGAGAGAGAGACAGACAGTTCGACAGCACTCGAAGACCGAATGTTTAGATATGGCTTCTTTTTTGACCTATAGAGTTTTAGCCGGCAACGGCGAATGGCACGGTGGATTTTGTTCACCGACAATGTTTTCTGGAAATATTCCTGAGCCCATATTGTGATTTCCATTACAGCTGCATTCCTGTATGTGATGCAGTACCATCTAAGGGCCCGAAGATCACGGGCATCCAGTATGGTTTTCCGGCCTTGACCCTTACACACAGAGATTGTTCCAGATTCTCTGAATCTTTGGACGATATTATGCACTGTAGATGATGAAAACTTCAAACTCTTTGCAATTTTTCTCGGAGAAACTCCTTTCTGATATTGCTCCACTATTTTTCACCGCAGCATTGGGGGAATTGGTGATCCTCTGCCCATCTTGACTTCTGAGAAACACTGCCACTCTGAGAGGCTCTTTTTATACCCAATCATGTTGCCAATTGACCTAATATGTTGCAAATTGGTCCTCCAGCTGTTTCTTATATGTACATTTAACTTTTCCGGCCTCTTATTGCTACTTGTAACTTTTTTGGAATGTGTAGCTCTCATGAAATCCAAAATGAGCCAATATTTGGCATGACATTTCAAAATGTCTCACTTTCAACATTTGATATGTTATCTATATTCTATTGTGAATAAAATATAAGTTTATGAAATCTGTAAATTATTGCATTCCTTTTTTATTCACAATTTGTACAGTGTCCCAACTTTTTTGGAATCGGGTTTATACTATGAAAATAGTTTTAGTTATGATTTTTCTAGTTAGTTCTGTATCAAATACAATGTGATTTTCAGTGATCGAGATCTGGCAGCAGCTCATTTTTCCTCTTGGGCGAGCAATCAATTCACAGCTTATCCTGCCATGGAATCCGCCATAGACCAGCAAACCAATGAGAACACGCTACAATGATGACGCTCCATAACAAAAGTGCAAAGGCGCAAAAGCTGCTGTAGATCAGCTTACCCGGAAGTCTCCGTAACTGGCAGATTTAAAGAAAATAATCATTGCTTGGCAAATATAAATAAATTATGGACAGTTACATATACACATTACCAATCATGTAGGCTTTATGGTACACCTCAAACAAGGGATTTAATAGTAATTTATAATGTTAATATTAACTGCCAAGTATACGAATGGCTTGGGTATGCGGAGCATTCGCAGCTTATATGGACCGTACACCACTGATATATACAGTACAGTCCAAAAGTTTGGAACCACTAAGATTTTTAATGTTTTTAAAAGAAGTTTCGTCTGCTCACCAAGGCTACATTTATTTAATTAAAAATACAGTAAAAACAGTAATATTGTGAAATATTATTACAATTTAAAATAACTGTTTTCTATTTGAATATATTTCACAAAGTAATTTACTCCTGTGATGGCAAAGCTGAATTTTCAGCATCATTACTCCAGTCTTCAGTGTCACATGATCCTTCAGAAATCATTCTAATATGCTGATCTGCTGCTCAAGAAACATTTAATGTGTACAATTGTACAAAATATTTGTGTACAATATTTTTTTCAGGATTATTTGATGAATAGAAAGTTCAAAAGAACAGTGTTTATCTGAAATCTAATCTTTTGTAACATTATAAATGTCTTTACTGCCACTTTTGATTGATTTAATGCATCCTTGCTGAATAAAAGTATTCATTTCTTTAATTTCTTTTCAAAAAAATAAAAATAAAAATTCTTACTGACCCCAAACTTTTGAACGGTAGTGTATAATGCTACAGAAGCTTTGTATTTCAGATAAATGCTGTTCTTTTGAACTTTCTATTCATCAAGGAATCCTGAAAAAAAAGTACACAACTGTTTTCAACATTGAAAATAATCATAAATGTTTATTGAGCAGCAGATAAGCATATTAGAATGATTTCTGAAGGATCACGTGACACTGAAGACTGGAGTAACAATGCTGAAAATTCAGCTTTGCATCACAGGAATAAATTACTTTGTCAAATATATTTAAATAGTACACACTTATTTTAAATTGTAATAATATTTCACAATATTACTGTTTTTTACTGTATTTTTAATTAAATAAATGTAGCCTTGGTGAGCAGACGAAACTTCTTTTAAAAACATTAAAAATCTTAGTGGTTCCAAACTTTTGGACTGTACTGTATATATAATTATCATTAAAACCGTATTTTACCATTCACACCAAGGATGATAACTATAACAATACATATATAGTTTTAAAAATTGTTCTATATGTAAAAGAATAGCATAGTCCACACCACAACTATAGTGATAATGGCACAGAGAAACTATTTCATTGGAATCACTTTCACAATGACTTTTTCCAGCTGATGAACGTGAAAAAACATTAACAGCCTATCAGAATCCACTCAACTTTAAAGACCTTGAGCATTTTAAGTGACAGACGACATAACTGCAGCACACTTTTATATATAAAACAGAAAGATATCGCTAATATAATTATTGTTATAAATGATCATTCTTGGTGTAAATGGGCCTTAAAGGTTCCCTAGAATTAAAAATTGAATTTACCTTGGCATAGTTAAATAACAAGAGTTCAGTACATGGAAATGACATACAGTGAGTCTCAAACACCATTGTTTCCTCCTTCTTATATAAATCTCATTTGTTTAAAAGACCTCCGAAGAACAGGCGAATCTCAACATAACACCGACTGTTACGGAACAGTTGGGATCATTAATATGTACGCCTCCAATATTTGCATATGCCAGCTCATGTTCAAGGCATTAGACAAGGGCAGGACGTCTGGATGTGCACAACAGAATCATCAGACTAGGTAAGAAAGCAAGGACAATAGCGAAAAATGGCAGATGGAGCAATAATAACTGACATGATCCATGATATCATGATATTTTTAGTGATATTTGTAAATTGTCTTTCTAAATGTTTCGTTAGCAAGGTTGCTAATGTACTGTTAAATGTGGTTAAAGTTACCATTGTTTCTTACTGTATTCACGGAGACAAGACTGTCGTTATTTTCATTTTTTACGTTATTTTCACGAGAATTTAAAGGGGCCGCAGCCTGAATCGGCGCATATTTAATGATGCCCCAAAATAAGCAGTTAAAAAAATGTATTAAAAAAAATCTATGGGGTATTTTGAGCTGAAACTTCACAGACACATTCAGGGGACACCTTAGACTTATATTAAATTTTTTGAAAACACGTTCTACGGCACCTTTAATGCCTAATAATGTAGTGTTTAGAAGCGCAGCACTGATTTGTGTACAGTGGTTATTGGGGAAATAGCTCTATTTCTGCTGTTCAATAAGCACCAACAACTGGCAGAGAATGAATTTAGATAATAAGGTATCTTTGTAGAGCAGATAAAATTCCCTATAATTGTTTTTTCATTTTGACTATTCCCTTCATCTTAAAAACAGTTTAAAGGCTGAAATGTGAGCTTTATCATTTTATAACTTTTTTTGTAAAAATATGTTGTACATGTAACATTTTTATAGCATTTTTGTTCATTTAAAACCTGGCTGTCATTCTTAATATTATTATTTTAATGTTTAGGCAAACAAAAATTTCATGCTGTTAATTTTGTTTGTTGGTTTTCGATATAAAACTTGGTGAAATTATTTCAGTACAGTATCAGTACTTTTTGAACATTTCCATCACATTTTAACAATACAGTGATAATATTGATAACCGTGGACATTTTGGTCACTACAATAGTGATATGTAATTTTCATACCTTAACTCATAATTACTTTACAGTAATGCGAAGATCTGTGCTACAGCCAGAGAGGCCTGGCAATTCATCTTTGAGATGTAGTTAAGTTTAAGATTAATGCCTCATCTCACACCTACTGAATACTTAATGGAAATGTGTCCAGTATCCCAAAATATACTCCACATACTGCATGTGCTATTTATAAAGGCATTATACCTTAAGTATGGTATCCTGGCAGAGTTCAGGCTGAGAGCACTTCTGACTGATTATTCAGTCTTCACTGTTCCTCAAGGGTTTTTAATCAAATGTGTTACCAGGGGTCGCCCCCAACGAAAGAAAAGTAATTATCCTGACTTTATGAGTATTTAGATTTATTACCAGCATCCTACAAGCCAATTAGCCTCACAAAGCATAGATAGATGCTCCATTTGGAAATTTCATGGTAATTTTACAGGTAAGCTCTTAAAATAGCACAAAGGTCTCTTTGGAATTCATATTACCCAGGCCGTGCAGATAATCACACAACAATAGAGGCTTTTAGAGGTTTAGTGTGTAAAGTTTATGTTACAAATAACATTTTATTAATATTGTCTAAATTATTATTTTTTTATAATTGAGAAAATGTCAAAATGGGTACTTAGACACACTTTTACTCTATATTAAAACTTTACTCAACTTACTGACTTAGTCAACTTATTTTTAAAAATATAATTGATGAAAGGCCCAATTCTCAAGAAATAAGCATGTAAAAATTTAAATCTTCTTGGAGATTTGGAAGCCTTTGATGGACCTACCATAAACCCCTAAAATCTCCTGTATTATACACCTTATGTAGCCCCGCCCCTTTTCAGCACTGCACTCGTTGTGTCCTGTCTTCCAGTTTGTATTTCCACAGGATGAAGGTAAGATCTTATGGATTTATGAATGAACCGCTGATTTTAAAATCTTCCCAGTCTACTGACATTTGTGACATCTGCTTGAAACATTACAATGCTCATGATAACTTTTGTTAAAGAGATAGTTCACCCAAAAATGAAAATTTGATGTTTATCTGCTTACCCCCAGCGCATTCCAAGATGTAGGTGACTTTGTTTATTCAGTAGAACACAAATGATGATTTTTAACTCCAACCGCTGCCGTCTGTCAGTCTTATAATAAGAGTGGACGGGAACTCGAACGATAAGAGTCTAAAACACTTCCATAGACAAGTCCAAATTAAACCCTGCGGCTTGTGACGACACATTGATGTCTTAAGACACAAAACGATCGGTTTGTGTGAGAAACCGAACAGTATTTATATCATTTTTTACCTCTAATACACCACTATGTCCAACTACATTCAGCACTCGATTCGTAAGGTCTGATCGCGCTCTGACAGCGGCAGTGATGTCTAGCACTCATTGAAGTATATGCGTGAGACATCACTGCTGTTGTCAGAGCGCGATCAGGCCTCACTAAGCGAGTGATGAACGGAGTTGGACATAGTGGTGTTTTAGAGGTAAAAAATGATATAAATACTGTTTGGTTTCTCGCACAAACCGATCGTTTCGTGTCTTAGGACATCAATGTGTCGTCACGAGCCGCAGGGTTTAATTTGGACTTGTCTATGGAAGTGTTTTAGACTCTTATCGTTCGAGTTCCCGTCCACTCTTATTATAAGACTGACAGACGGCAGCGGTTGGAGTTAAAAATCAGCATTTGTGCTGAAGAAACAAAGTCACCTACATCTTGGATGCTCTGGGGGTAAGCAGATAAACATCAAATTTTCATTTTTGGGTGAACTATCCCTTTAACTCTACAATAGATAAAACGACTTGACCAGCTAATTACTTTTTGACAGCAATGCCATAGAAATATACAGAGCTACCGCAAAAACCGAAGTTCAAACACAAAATTCTAAAGACAGCTACGCACTTGTTTCTCTGGCACATAAGGTCTATAATTTAATAAAGTGCTCATAGACCACACAGACACCAGTTAATTAGTTATTTTGCCATTCTTCCTTTAAAGCTGCTGTCCATAAATGTTTTTGGTTAAAAAGGATCCAAAATAAATTTTTGAGCAAGTACATAACAGCCAGTGTTCAAAACTATCTCCTTACCTTTGCCAGATTCACAACAGTAAGCTTGTAATAATGTTTGGGGTGATACTGGTTAGTTTCCATGGTAAATTTCAGCATGCAACTGTTCGTCTCTGTGGCATTGCGTCATGTTTGTTTACATAAAAAAGGAGTCCCAGCTAGTAGGCTATCGTATGTGAGGATGCTGCAGGTGGCGGATCATTTATAGCCAGGTTGCGGATCATTTATAGTTGGCGGATCATTTATAACTCATCATTTTGATGGCGGATTGTATGGTATGACAAATGGACAATTAGAGATTAGACTGTACAGAAATTAAAATCTACAGGTAACGCTAATACACACTAAATACATGTAGTTACAGGAAGCTGATGTAATTATCATTAACAATTTGAGAACAAAGTATAACAATAATAATAATTTGCATGGTTTGATGTGATATAAGCTAAGCGATCGTTAGATTTAATCACAATTGGCAGCTCGATTTATTGTAATGTATACATTGTAATGTATAGATATGTTACTTTCTTGTTCAGATGACATTTTCTGATGAAAATTATTATTGTGGTCATAGTATCCACTAGTGTGGTGACTGACAGCCACACATTCTCCTCAAAACATTGGATTCATCCACGCTGAGGAGCCATGCCAATGCACAACCCACATAAAGATGATAATTCCACAAATAACTGCAATTGAAGGTTTCGAACAGAGATGGTGACAAAGAGGCGAAATTTACGGACTGCAGCTTTAAATAATTAAAAAAATATTTTTGTATGTATGCATTATATTTGTAAAGTATCTATTAGTTTTTTTAGATTTTGTATTTTAATAAACATAAAAACAATCATAATAAAATAATTTCTGAGCTTGAATAAAGTCCATAAAAACACAAAGGAGTATGTACAGTATTCAGAGCTGAGAGTTGGGATATAACAAATATCATAATATTCAGTACACCTGTGTTTGTTTTATATTTTTACAAAGCAGAATAAATGTTCATGACTTTGGAAAATAATAAAGACTGTCAGAATGTGCAGGAATATGACCAAAGTCCCTTTCAAGGAAAGTCAGCTAATTCGGGCATTCAAGACCAAGTCCTATCTATGAATGGGGGAATCTTGAAATCTCAAAAACTGCTTGGCAAACTCACGATTAAATAACATATTTCAAATCAGCAACAAAATCTGACATGAACTGTCACATAAATGTTGTTTCTTATGCTCAAAAAGCTTATTTTTCAGGCTAGACCAGCCAATGCGCATGTGCAGTCCTAAGTGCGAGTCTCAGGTTTCTATGGGAACCGGAGCTTCTAACAGCAGCTGCAGTGACACAATGACTTTACCAATCAGCGATTGGCTCTTTTACTTAGAAGACGGGACATATTCCGCCATATTGCAGTTTCTCCCATTCATAAATAATAGGAGTGAACCGTTTTTCTATATCTATAGTCTTTGATATGACATACTGTATTAGATTGCCTTTTAAAGAGAAGTCTTTCTGAAATTCACTTTCTCAATGATCTCTGCATCAACTGCCAGTACCAAACCAACAGCAGTGCAACTAATGGTGCTGACTCCTGCTACCCACAATCCATTGTCCTACTAAGTACACCAGCCTGGCTACTCCATCCTCAATCCTGAATGAACTGCCAATCGCAATTAGCCAACTTACCAGTTCAATTTATATATAATAAAATATGTTTGCATTCTTGCATTTGCACTCTGTTGTTCTTGCCACTTGAGTTCTAGCCAGAAGACAACCACCTGCTTTGCTATCTGCTAATTACACAATATGCACATAATTATCTTTGTAAAGAAAACATTACAAATATAATCAATGCTAATGCAAGAAAAGCTTCCTCTCAGGTTGGGGTAGTTAGCGAGGATGACAAACGGGCAGGGGCGCCGTTGGCACGGGGGACAGGGGGGTCAGGACCCCCGCAGTTTTGAAAAGATAGAAGTCGACCCCCGCACTTTTGATAAGGGCTGCTTCAATTAGTCACACTATATCATCTTTTAGCTTAGGATATTTTCTTTCAAATGAGACCATTTTCACGTTTCTGTGAGCTTTCGTTCGTAAATAATCAACTGTTTTGTCGCGGATGTGAACAGGAAATGCGCTCTCGAACGGAGAAACGCGTGATCTCCAAACCATCGATCAAAGCGTGCTAACGTTTAGGACAGGTCGATGGTATATAGCTAAATCATGCCCGAACGTTAGCGTTTGTCAATCAAGCCAAACCGTCCATTCAGAAACCGAGAAATTTGACACTTTAAGGTAAGGAGGCTGATCTCTCAGGTTGATGTGCGAGCTGGCCTGACTGAAGTTTTCGTGAGGATTTTTTGCTTATGGAATCCTTTGCCCATGAGCGCGGAAAGACCATGGGATAGACGCGCATGCATGTGCACCGCTCGTTGTCATAACAACACCCCCCACCCCCCCCGAACGCAGTTTGGACCCCCTCACTTTGAAAATGTCTCCTGCGCCCCTGCAAACGGGCCGGCCCTTATTGACCAGATGAAGCTTAGTCCTCCTCATCACACATGCATATGTGCTGGCACAGCCAGTCCTATAGCAAAAGATGAGTCAGACTTACCGAAAGCCCTTATAATAATAGAAACACATTGAATTAATATCTGATCCTGCTTTAGCATCCGATTTCACTCCACCCCCACCCCACCCCACCCATCCCAGCAAATCAATATAACCACTCCATACTCCATCAAAACTGTCATATCACAGATCCCTTGCAAAATAAAACATTGTGAACTGATAAGCAAGACCATCACTTTTTAATATTATTGAAAATTTCATATGCCTGTTTAGCTTATAAAGTGGTCTGCATCAATAACCGCATTAAACGTTGTTAATCAATACTGACGCAGAGAGCACTGCCAGCACATTGATGCGTTACGTCAATACATCCTACATTCCCAGCATTGCTTCCTAAAAGTCCAGTGGGTCGGCCTCAGAATGAGTGGTACAGTTATCGAAAAGCACGGCCAAGAACCAACTAAATGGACCGATAAAACCTCCCATCCATTCTTAACCACCTAGCAGCCCCAAAATCAATTCCAATCAACCCGCCAGAGGCCAGAGGAGAGGCTTCTTGTGCTCAGATACTCACACTCACTGTACTGCTGCAGCTGGGAGAATTCGGCTGGGCTCAGACACACCCAGTCTCCCATTTCGCCGATCAGATCGCTCGCTGCGAGCTGGAGGAACCAAGCTGATTGTCCTCAGGTGAGGTATGAAAACGAGATGGTACGATCTGGCATGTTCATATTGCTTTGCTACGAGCAGATGGTGAATTGGTGCCCCCGATGCGGAGTGGCGAAACAAGGGAGGGATGCAAGGACGAGGACAGTGTGAAGGTGAGGTGCGTGCCGTGCCACTGGTAGGGGATGGGATCGGAGTAGCTCTGCTGTGGTGAGGTGACAGGTGCACACGGATGAGCAACTGATGACCTGTCAACTGGAGTGATCTATAGAGTAAGAGAGAGAGAACAACAGATTTAGTAACAAGCTGACTTAAGGTTACTGTCACATGTCAAGCATAATTATCACAAGGTGTCTGATTCTAGCAAAGAGACCAATGACAACAGAGCCTGTGTGTCTGTAATATCTCAACTGTTTCTCCTAAAGATTAAGTAGGGAGAACATGAAGACTCTAGCTTAAGTCCGGCTTTTCTAGAAGTCTCACATGTGTCTCCTCTAGTGTCTTAATCCCTTGGTGGATAGAGAGACGGAACAGAGACCCCCTGTTGCATTTTTATTCTGGCCAATAATACCATACATTTAATACCATATCATATGTAAATACATTAAAATACATTACTGTATATACTGTTTATATGAAAAAAAATATTCATTTACTGAAATACATATTTTACTCAAATTTTAGCATGAAAGGGACAATTAAGCTAAACTTTTAGCTAAATTGGAGCTAGTCACTATTTTTAATATTGCATTTAATATTGTAATATTGCATTTTTGTTTTTCTCATAGCAATAACTGAGAGCCCCTGCATCACTGCCGCACCCCATTTTGAAGACCCTGGCTTTCAGTTTCAGACAAAATATGAAAAATATTATAATCTGCAATTATTCTCTCATTTGATTCCATTCGAAAGATTTTTACAAGAAACATCTAAGACAAGTTTTAGGCTTGAAAAACAATTGAGAACAACATTAAAGGCACAATCTGTAAGATTTTTGGATTAAAATATCCAAAAGTCACTAGAACAGTGTTATATATTTTGTTGGCTTGTGTATTTACATTATCCCAGATGTTTCCAAGAATGTTTAAATCCAGAGAAATAATCTATTTTAACCAGTATTTAATCAGTAACAGCATACCTGCGTTACCCTTGATTTCTGGTTTTATTTTGTAGAAACCATGGAAAAACCAAAGACTCTTTAATATATTACATGTTTTATTAGACAAGGCAACAACTGTTTGGTTACATTTATAGACAGAAAACAAATTATTATTTTCTCAACACGTTCAGTCTTATTGTTTGAATCTAGTTTTCTTGATTTTCCGCGAGTACCATGTTCATGCCTCCGAGGAAAACACTATTTTGTCAAGTAGCTAACATAGCATAATCAGATGCAGCTTTATTTTTAGTAACACTAATACAGCATTTTCTCCATCATACAATATGTTTTAAAATTAATTGCATGCCATTTATCAACACAAGCCACCCAGCATTTATTAATATGATATTATAATATCGATCTAGCTTACTGCAGTGTGCAAAAAGTGTCTCATAGCAGCTGCCGAGCAGATGCTCAGAGTAACATTATAACAATTTTCAACACACTCAAATCCTGACCCAATTCTTTTCCACCGGCTGTGAGGTGAAGACGACAACTCCCAAGATTCCCCGCTCATCAAGCTTTTGTTTTGAATAGGTGACCTCTAGCAGCGAAAATGTACTTATTGTGCCTTTAAGCCTCATGGGCTAAGAAAAAAAACCTCTGAGCAATACAATTTTACTTACAAATAATTATGTATCTCCTTCTTTTGTTTTTGACAAGGTGTACAACTCATGCTGTATGCTGTCTTTGCCTTCAGTTGGACATTTTGTTTGCTCCAGTACACCAGTTAAAACAGCATAGCATTGCTCTGAGTTCAAAGGGCCACTCAGCAAATGACTCACATGGGCTTGGCCTGCTTCTGTGCTCAGCATGCCACACCAATCAATGTCCCCCGCTCTCTGTCTGCTGAATACTCTCGTTCTGTCTCTATTTCTCTCTCTCGCTTCGTCTCTCTCCCTGTTCTGACACTCCCAATGAGTTTGAGCAGAATGAGAATTCAACAGCACTTTGCCAGCACATCTACAGGGAGGGAAGAAACAGACATAAAATCTGTGTGAGGAGCGGACGCATGAGAAACTGCCGTGATGAGAAGCGGAAGAGACAGAGTAAAAAGACAAAAATCAATGGACTTGATAGGGCTGCCATGAGTTACAGCATGCCAGGGAGTAAGTTCATACCCACTGGATTAAAAAGCACAGAGTGATGTGTGATGTTTGTTGTACAGAGAAAAGAGTTTAAACTCAAGATGACAAAGGCAAGAAGTATAAAATGGCCAACACAAATTGTAGAAAACACATAGCCATGGTAAACGAAAATGTCCTTGGTTAAATATTAAATTGAATTAATGTTACAACCCTAATTCTGGGAAAAGTTGGGACGTTTTTTTAAAATTTGAATAAAATGAAAACTAAACGACTTTCAAATCACATGAGCCAATATTTTATTCACAATAGAACATAGATAACATAACAAATGTTTAAACTGAGAAATGTAACACTTTTATCCACTAAATGAGCTCATTTCAAATTTGATGCATGCTACAGGTCTCAAAAAAGTTGGCACAGGGGCAAAAAAAGGCTGAAAAAGCAAGACATTTTGTATATTCAGCTGGGAGAACATCTAGCAACTAATTAAGTTAATTGATATCAGGTCTGTCACATGATTAGCTATAAAAGGGATGTCTTAGAGAGGCAGAGCCTCTCAGAAGTAAAGATGGGCATAAGCTCTCCAATCTGTGATCATCTACAGTGCATAACATCATCAAAAGATTCAAAGAAACTGGAGAAATCTCTGTGCATAAGGAACAAGGCCGAAGACCTTTATTGGATGCCCGTGGTCTTCGGGCCCTCAGACGACACTGTGTCACTCATCGGCATGATTGTGTCAATGACATTATTAAATGGGCCCAGGAATACTTCCAGAAACCACTGTCGGTAAACACAATCCGCCGTGCCATCTGCAGATGCCAACTAAAGCTCTATCATGCAAAAAAAAAAAGCCATATGTGAACATGGTCCAGAAGCGCCGTCGTGTCCTGTGGGCCAAGGCTCATTTAAAATGGACTGTTTCAAAGTGGTAAAGTGTTCTATGGTCAGACGAGTCCAAATTTGAAATTCTTGTTGGAAATCACGGATGCCGTGTCCCTTCCAGCATGTTATCAGCATTCAGTTCAAAAGCCAGCATCTCTGATGGTATGGGGGTGCATAAGTGCATACGGTATGGGCAGCTTGCATCTTTTGGTAGGCACTGTGAATGCTGAAAGGTATATAAAGGTTTCCAAATGACGTCTATTTCAGGGAAGGCCTTCAACAGGACAATGCAAAACCACATACTGCAGCTATTACAACAGCATGGCTTGATCGTAAAAGTGTCCGGGTGCTGAATTTGCCTGCCTGCAGTCCAGATCTTTCACCTATAGAGAACATTTTGCGCATCATTAAAAGAGAAATATGTCAAAGACGACCACGAACTCTTCAGCAGCTGGAAACCTATTTCAGGCAAGAATGGGACCAAATTCCAACACCAAAACACCAGAAACTCATTACCTTGATGCCCAGACATCTTCTATTTTGAAAAGAAGAGGAGATGCTACGCCATGGTAAACATGCCCCCACCCCAACTATTTTGAGACCTGTAGCAGGCATCAAATTTGAAATGAGCTCATTATGTGCATAAAATTGTAAAATTTCTCAGTTTAAACATTTGTTATGTTGTCTATGTTCTATTGTGAATAAAATATTGGCTCATGTGATTTGAAAGTCTTTTAGTTTTCATTTTATTCAAATTTAAAAAACGTCCCAACTTTTCCAGAATTTGGGTAGTAGGTGTTTCAAGATGTCATGCACTCTGATGAATCTGTACCACAATACCGTAGAGTGTGACATCAGTAACAAAATATATAGGAAGTGTTTTTACATTTCTTTGAGTTTGTTTTGCTATCTTAACTCTGCATGATTATATAAAAATACACATTTCTATTTTCATTTAGCACTGTTTCCTGGCGACAACAGCACTGTCATTCAAAAACACTTAAGACACTGTTAAAAGAGACATTCATAACAGAGGCTGATTTGCTTTAAAAAAAAAAAAAAAACGGTGATCATAAATTATTACATTAAATAATTGTAATATTTACCATTAAAATTATTTATTACAAATGACTGGAATTTCATTATTTAATTTGAGATTAATTCAGGTAAATTCACTTCTTGAAACAACACAAGCTAAGGAAACAAAAACTGATAAACAGTAAGTCTGATGATGAGTGGATGATGGAGAACAAAAGAGAAAATAAAGTGGAAAATATGGCAATCAGTCATAGATAAATAAACAAAAATCTTGGCGTAGGTGCTAGTATAACTGTACTGAAACACACAGAAAAGCAAAGATTATCACTGTGTGGAATCTTGTTATTCTCAAGTCTCAAAATGAATCATCCAACCCAACTAAACTCTCCACAATGACTTGTATTTTTGAACTTTCTTGAGGACAGTGCATGGCCAGAAAGAAGGTGGAGCAGTGTGGTTATTATTTATAGATTTCTGATAGCTGATTTTTAAGACGGATTTTTCTGATCCACACGCAACATGCTGGCCTATATGTTAACATTGTAAAACATTATTGAAATATTTCAGAGCAAATATAATCATGAACATAGGCATATTTTTGATTTGGGAAAGTTCAGTAGAAATAAGCAGGTGTCATGTCCATAATTCACATATCTGCACAAGAACAGACACAGAAAGGGAATCTTCCAAATCATATCTGTCTATAAGCTCATAAATCATTATGAAAAATGTGTAAATTTATTGTCTGTTTTTTTTTGTTTTGTTTTGTTTTTGGTTGGTTTGTTGAATTTAAAAACAATGATGCATAAAGTTACATGCCACACCGGCATAAAAACGTATCAGCAGAACTAAGGAAACATGATACTAATTGAAACATTGCTTTAAATTACGTTTGATTACCGATGATTATCTCTGTATAATTGAATGATCAATCCAATAATGTAGAATCATTCAAGCCTGTATGAGAATAATAGACAGACAAATAAGTCAGTGATAACTCATCAAAACAATGACATGACTGTGTACTGTAAGCATAAACACCTTACATATCCATTAATAGGAGACTCCGTACGAGACATTTTACTTCAAAATGATTTAATGGTCCATATATCAGGGACATCATTTCTGTTACCATCTGTGACTTCAAAGAGAATTTGCTTTTCTCTTGTGGAACATTTTACAGACCAAAAATAGAACTGAACTACTCCTGGGGGACACGGCCCAAAGTAATAACTCTGGATTACACACAATATATTTGATTCCCAAAATTAAACACTCCTTTCAGCTTGCCAAACATGATATCAATACCACGATCTAGGATAAATAAAAAAAAAATAAAAAAAAAAAACCTTGTCATTACTATACTGAGCCACTTTATAAATATGTGCCAAATTAGCACAACATAGAACATTGCAGCCAACAAAAAGGGTTGGTTTGAGTCCAAGTGCTCTAGTTAGAGGGCTTGCATTTCTGCCTAACTCCTATTTCACACTTTAATTCACAGTTTAGGAAAGGTCATTCACAATCTACAAGTCAGGATCAAAATAACCAAGCTTATATTTCTTATATTATATTTCACAAAGCTCTGGAGAGTTCATAGTGAATTTATAACATCCGGCTCAGGGGAAGAGGCTCCAATTTCTGCTACACTAAAGGTGATGATACACGGAGCAACTTTTTGAGCAATGTTGCCGAGCGACTTATCCATTGAGAATGGCCAACAAATTTCAATCTAAAGTGTCCAGATAGAAATTTGTTGCCCATTCTTTGTTAGCCCTTCTATCATCACCTTTAGAAGGATGGGGGAAAATCTATTCTGTACAAATCGTGATTCTTGAGATTTTTCATTGTCACCATGATGAAAAATTTATTTTTAAATGCTCTAAAATGATTATAAAATGACTAATAAAGTATAAAGTACAATAAAATAGTAATAGACTTTCTTCACTGTTATGTTCATTCTATTCAGTAGTGATCATCCCTATTATCTTCACAGACATTTTAAAATGTTTTAGTGGGAAAAATGTTTAATGTGGCTTTAAGGCAGTTTGTTGTTATTCTGGTTGAAACTCTCTTCACATCCTGATAGCAATCAATAATATAAGTGGTCTAAACATTAAAACATGCTACACATATCTTCTGTGGAAGTCTCAGGACCAAAAAATATTCGTCCAATCACTGCATTCGGACTTTTAATGTTCTAAAAAAACAGTGATGTTGTGGTTTTAGAGCAATAAACCACATTCCAAAAAAAATGCCAAACACACAAAAAATACTTGCAATACATCAAATAAGCAGCTAAAAAATGTCGGAATATAGAATTGCATCTATGGCCATAATTCCCAGTCCTTATATGGGCCAGTTTTTATGACCACTGAAATCCTACTTCAGATGTTGATTTCACAGTTTAAAATTGCCTTTTAAATTCCCGGAAATTTCATTTGTTGCTATTTATCTATAAAAAAGACCATGGGGTCTTGTTTAAAGAATGAGATCCTGTTACCCCTGTGCCTCAAACAGACAGGCTGAAAAATTTGTTTGATCAAGGTGCCATCATTTCCTGCTGCTAGAACACTGTAAGAATCAAATCCACCTGCTGAACAGAGACAGAGACGTACTGTACTGAGTGCTAAAAGATGAAAAATGGGAGGTAGAGTCAAGGTGAAAAGGTGAAAACAAAAATAAACGAGAGAGGACAGAGACTATAGAGACATAATTGTCATCTATTAAGATAAAAGGTTTGTGGTAAAGGATTTAATTCTAGTATCACCAGAAGGAGGAAAAAATGTTTGATCCTCCCACCCACAACTGCCTTTCACATTTCTCCATTCCTCATTACGGTTAGAAAAACATTTCTTCCTGTGTGGATTTCCCTCATCAGTCATAGTATTTTTCTCCTCCTAACAATGTAAGCTATACATCCATACCTTATTACTGTGAAGGGCAGAATTCACTAATAGGCCAGTTAAGGAAATGTGTACATTAAAGGAAGGACTGAAAGACAAAGTTAATGGCTGTATTGTGCAAATGTATGTGTGTGTGTGTGTGTGTGTGTGTGTGTTAATGGGCTGCTCAAGCAAGCCACGTGCTGATCAACAGGATGGGGCCTCCCCTCTGTGCAGAGAGGGATTCTGTTTGCTCAGACAGTTGCCTGGCAACCTGACGTCATAAGTTTGCAGCAAGGAGATGAACTGAAAGTGGTTATGGGTTTGTGTGTGTATCTGGGGGAGAGTGTGTATATCAGTACATGATGGGTATCTGTGTTTGTACCAGTCCACAAGATAGACATAAAACATAATACAACATCATTCTCATATATTGTTAAATCAGATGCATGTAAACATGTACAAGAATGAGAAGTGCACTACACTACTACACAAATTTGTCCATTTATGTCCCTAAACCATCTTAATGGACTTAGTGCCAATTCAACCTATAATTCAGGGATTAGTGCCATTTTAAAAATACTTAGAAATAAGCAATAAGATCTATCTTCTCAAAATCACAACAATAAAACAAAATGCTAAATTATGATTCTAAAATTAATGGCAATGTAGGTCTAGTACACTGTATGCATATATGATAAAGGTGAATTTAAGGTGATGATAAAAGTCAAATAATTAACAACATGAAGGTGTAAATTCCACTGTCCATATATGAAATGATCTCTAAATTGACTCCTGTCATTAGACACCATAAATTACTATGCTTGTCAGAGCTGTGGTGCTTAGAGCTCAGGACATATATAGGAGTTGGTGGTTCATGGGAACCCAGGTTCATGTCCTGATCCCATTCACCCTTTCTCAGCCCAATATTCCTGTCTACACTACACACTATCCCCGTACAAATAAATGCAAAAAGCCCCCAAAATTAACCCTGTTCCATATTTTTGTCGCACTAGTTAGTTTAAACTATGTGCTTCATGATTTCTGTGTAGGTTATGACATATTCAACATATTTCCACTTAGTTTACTTCAGAATTTTCCTGATAATTTACTCACTCCCATGTCATCCAAGATGTTTATGTCTTTCTTTCTGCAGTCAAAAAGAAATTAAAGTTTTAGAGGAAAACATTCCAGGATTTTTCTCCATATAGTGGACTTTAGCTGATCCCAGCTGAGGAATAAGGGTCTTGTCTAGCAAAACGATCTGTCATTTTCTAAAAAAAAAAAAAATGTATACACTTTTAACCACAAATGCTCGTCTTGCACTAGCTCTGCGATGCGCCACACATTACGTAATTGGAAAGGTCACGCGTGATGTAGGCAGAAGTACTGATCCAGTGTCTACAAAATGAACATGCAAAGAATAAGTCAAACGCCTTTTACAAAAAAAAAACAAAAAAAAGTAAAACAACGATGTCGGACGATTTTGAAGTTTTGAAGTTGGAGGAGAAAATGAGTGTTTTTGACCCTACCACTAGGGCGACGTAGGTACTTCCGCCTACGTCACGCGCGACCTTTCCAGCATGATTACGTAATGTGTGGCAGATTGAGGAGCAGTGCAAGATGAGCATTTGTGGTTAAAAAGTATATAATTTATATATTTGCCGATCATTTCTCTAGACAAGACCCTTATTCCTCGGCTGGGATCATGTAGAGCCTCAAAACCCTTAATTTCTTTTCGACTGTAAGACATAAACATCTTGGATGAAACGGGGGTGAGTAAATTTGTCACAAAATTTTAATTCTGAAGTGAACTAATCCTTTAATTTAAGATGTTATGATGTAAAAATCTGAACTCAAAGAAGAATTCACAACTACAATATGCAATACATCACAGAAAGTAAAATATTCATGTTTTCAAGGCATAAACATGACCAATGAACACAAGATGTAGTAAAAAGCAGCAGTGACCGTTCCATCAATATGTTTGGAATCGCTCTCACACCGAACCCTTACTACTGAACCCTGAAGGTATTCTTTCCCCTTGACTTACAAGCCAGGCAACTTCTTCTAGATCAGACTGCAGCAGGAACAAGGTCTAGACTGGGACAGAGTACGTTGTACAGCAAAAGGCTTGTACAGCGAACACAGATCTTACGAGTTATTTTGCCTCTCAGTCCCATTAAACAGTATGAGCCTCATTATTCTCTCTCTCCATCTGCTCTCTCCTGTCTAGCAGTAAGGAAATGCATGTACCCTATTCCATTTGCCTCCCTGTCTCCAACTGACACTCCATTATCCTCCAGCCCTGGAGTATTTATACCATTCCCTCACATCCTTTTCTCTGTAGCTATCTATATTAGATCTTTCTCTCCATTTCTCTCTCTTCCTCCACCACTTTTCTCCAAACTATACTTGCCCGGTCCATGATTCATCTCCTTTTCATGTAGAATTTATGTGACCATCCTTTTACATATACCTCTTTATTTTACCCATTCTCAGATCCATTATTAAACTCTTTCAATGTAGTCCACAGATGTAGTACTGGAGAAGGTGTGAATGATTTGCACTGTGCCTTTGTAATGTGGGTGCAACTGACATAACAGTTTCAGAGTGACAGAGATGTGATGGACTCCTGTACAGCCCACGATGGAAAAGAACTTCATGGATCAAAAAGCAGCAAACAAATAAACCAGAATCTCAGCGTTCATCGGTTGAGCTTTGACAGGACTACAGTATGAGCAACTTTCTCTCATTTTCTGTCCTGTTCATAACATCCCTTCCCACTCTGCCCCAGACACAGAGTTTCCTATAACCTTTTTAATCATATTTGCACCATTCAGTTAAGTACCAAAGGAAATTATTATTAATGGTAATTAGCAATAAAAATCCACTTGCACCCGCCCTCTTCAAGTCCTGTCATGACCTTCCTCCCACTGAACATCGAATGTTTTAACAACAATTAAACAGTGAGCTAATAATATATTCTGTGCCAAATAGATATTTCAGGAAAGTCTTGCTGATAAGCAGCCCAAACTATCTGAATCGTTGCTGTAAACATCTCTGGATAATTTATAATTGGTTAGACATTCAACTTTTTGGTTTCCATTCATCAGGTTTTAAGTGTCTTAAACCAACTCTAAGCCATTAATATACAGTAACTCTCAAAATACAGGAGGATCATACAAGGTCTATAAACAAAGTCATATTCCTAGAGAAATTTACATCTCCCATTAGTGGAATTTTAGTGAGATGCTTATGTAGAAATGTATGCAACAGTAAAGAACTCAAAGAGAAGTACAACTGCATTATTATGTGAAATTATCCAGACCTACAAGCCTCTCAGTCGACACTTGACACTTTAACGCTTTTCCACTAGGCCATTTCTAAACAGCATTACAGTAAAATATGTTCTTATCCATTGTACTGTGCCTAAGAACATCAAATAGTTATGAAAACAACAATTGTTTTATTTATTCATTCACAGAGAAAACGGATTAAATCTGGTGACAGCTAGCTAGCTAGTTCCACGCCGCTAGCTGGCTAGTCAGCCAAATGGGTTTTGCTGTGTAGTGAAGAGTCACTCAGGATCAATGCACCACTGAATAACTGTCTGCAGCTGTGTTTGTTTCACACACACTCACATTTGTTTCGTATCATGGTGAAGACCTCCCTTTGACTTCTATTGTGCTTAAATTAGCTGCTACTATGGAGTAACCCAAACAAACCCTAACACTGTTTTTGGCAATGAAAATGAAATTAAATGAAAATATTTAGTCCCTTTATGGTTCTTTTTACAAAGCAGATGCCATCGTATAAGTTGTCACATGATCCTTTTAATTTGCTGATTTGTGCATATTATATAAATGTGTTATCAATGTTGAAAACAGTTGTGCTGCTTAATATTTTTTTGTGATTTTTTTCAGGATTCTTTGATGACTAGAAAGTTCAAAAGAACAGCATTTATTAGAAATAGAAATCTAATGTAACAATTTGAAGTCTTTACTATGTTTTGCTGAATTTAATGCATTTTTGCTGAATAAAAGTATAATAATAATAATATAATATTACTGACCCTAAGCTTTTGAACGGTAGTGTACATTTTAGTATTTAAACAAAGGTTATGTGTCAGTTGGGCTACTATCATATAGAAATGCTCCGATTTTTGCAGCCGATGCCGACTACCGATTTCTTGTCATTATGATCAGCTGATACCAATCATTCCAACTTTATATTAGTGAAATGTAAGCGCTCTGTTGATTTTATGTTTTAAAGGGTTAGTTCATCCAAAAATGAAAATTCTGTCATTAATTAATTACCCTCATGTCGTTCCACACCCGTAAGACCTTCGTTCATCTTCGGAACACAAATTAAGATATTTTTGATAAAATACGATGGCTCAGTGAGGCCTCTATTGCCAGCAAAATAATTAACACTTTCAGATGCCCAGAAAGCTACTAAAGACGTATTTAAAACAGTTCATGTGAATACAGTGGTTCAACCTTAATGTTATGAAGAGACGGGAATACTTTTTGTGCACCCCTACTTCACGCATGACCTTTCCAACATGATTACGTAATGTGTGGCAGATGAGCAAGATGAGCATTTGTGGTTAAAAAGTATATAATTTATATTTTTTTTGTTTTAGAAAATTTCGAAACGTTTATGACATAACGAAGCCTCGTTTACTGAAATCATGCGACTTTGGCAGTTTGATACACACTCCGAACCACTGATTCGAAACAAAAGATTTGTAAAGCTTTGAAGCTTCATGAAGCAGTGTTTTGAAATCGCCCATCACTAGATACTGTTGAATTAAGTCACTATTTTGTTTTTTTGGCGTATTCTCGTCACTTCATAACATTAAGGTTGAACCACTGTAGTCACATGAACTGTTTCAAATACGTCTTTAGTAGCTTTCTGGGCATCTGAAAGTGTTAATTATCTTGCTGGCAATGGAGGCCTCACTGAGCCATCGGATTCTATCAAAAATATCTTAATTTGTGTTCCGAAGATGAACAAAGGTCTTATGGGTGTGGAACCACATGATTAATTAATGACAGAATTTTTTCATTTTTGGGTGAACTAACCCTTTGAAAGTAATGAACTATTTCAATAAAACAAAACAAAAAATAAAATCATAAAGTTAAAGCTGCAAGCGTTAAATTCTCTTTCTAACAAAAACCTTGCATTTTCATTAGCACAAGGATTGTAATGTCAAATTAAACTTACACTGTTACTCTTCCTGAAGATATAATTATATGAAGACTGTATATTTTAAGTATGACCACTGCAATAGTCTCCTGAGCCACGGTGTGGAAGAACACAGCCAAATTAGGACACTAATTCTGAAAGCGATAAAGAGAGAGGGGGAGAAGTGCACTGCTGTCCAGCCATAGGAGTAACATCACTCGCCTCCAGCGGGACAGCGGACAGGCTCACACAGAGAGTTTATACACAGGAGAATGAAACAGCGGCTGTGATGGATGAAAAATCTGCAGAAAATGGCAGGCTGAACAGCTGGGAATGAGAGGTTAGTGAGAGGCACAGAATCACCAAAATCCCTGCTTCCATAAACACATACTGTTCTAGAATTAAACGGCATGACCGGGCCGCAGGAGTTACAGTCCAGTCAGACCCAATAGAAGCGCTGCCATGCGCACCCCTCGCCGCTCATCAGCCAGTTTCGCTAATCCACACCCAGCTGCTTGTCATTCTGAAGTATGATAAGGTATGGTGTAATATTTTTGTTATATTCTCCACAGAAGAACTCAACAGATCTCTGTGGTCTGGCGTGAAAGAGCTCTGAAAGTGGCAGCTAAAGATGTCACATTATCAAACCCTAGGGAAGAGCCTGGAAGAGACCTGATAATGCACTGACAGGAACTGCTGGCCTTTCACATGAAACTCCCAGTCATGTGCTTTGAAAGAAATAAGAAGTGCAAAAAATATAATGTGTTGCAACTTGAGTGTATTTATATGTGGTTGTAAATTGTTAACTTGATATTACTCGTGCTTACAAAAATATATATTCGTATGTTTCAAGCAGTTTATATTTATTCCTCCACACATATTAACAGGTTACAATATTCACACTGTCTGCAGGGGAAACATATGCGTAAGTAGAGTTTTACTCATATACAGTCATGTGAAAAAGAAACTACACTCTTTTGAATTCAATGGTTTTTACGTATCAGGACATAATAAAAATCCTCTGGTATTTAGGAGGTCAAAAAAATAGATAAATAAAACCTCAGATGAACAACAACACATGACATATTACACCACGTCATTATTTATTTAACAAAAATAAAGCCAAAATGTGTAACAATTTAAGTACACCCCATGATTCAATAGCTTGTAAAACCACCTTTAGAGGCAATAACTTGAAGAAATCGTTTTCTGTGGAGGAATTTTGGACCACTCTTCTTTAAAATGTTGTTTCAGTTTATTTAGGTTTATGGGCATTTGTTTATGCACAGCTCTCTTAAGGTCCTGCAACATCTTGATTCTTTTCTTTTTCAGCCATTCTGTTGTAGGTTTGCTGGTGTGCTTGGGATCATCGTCTGGTTGCATGGCTTAATGTCAGCCAAGCTTTAGCTGTCGGACAGATGGCCTCACATTTGACTCTAGAATACTTTGGAATACAGAGGAGTTCATGGTCGACTCAGTGACTGCAAGGTGCCCAGGTCCTGGGGGTGCAAAACAAACCCAAATCATCACCCCTCTGCATTTTGGGCCTAGGGTGTAATTTCTTTTTCACATGTCTGTATGCCATGTTAAACTATTTTGAAACCAGTGTTCCATTTCATGTCTAATTCTTACACATTTAGTTTTTAATACCTCATATTAATTAATAAAATACAGTATTTGTACTTATTACTATTTGTAATATTACTATATCTTAGTTGCCAAGTTTAATTTTCTAAAGTTCTCATCTAATAGTTTTTATTTTATTTCAGCTGTTAGCTTAACGATACAATTATTTTTAATAATTTTAGTTAACAATAACAACACTGGACCAGTTGCAGGACCTAAAATATACACTTTACCTAATACATTCATACACATTTTATCCAAAAATCATCATACTGGCATGATATAGCACTTTCTCTGACAACTCAATTTATGCAGTGGTTCTATGAATACAACCCGAATTCCGGAAATGTTGGGACGTTTTTTAAAACTAAAGGTCTCCCTCCTCTTTGGCCCGGAGAACATGGCGTCCATGATTTCCAGCAAGAATTTCAAATTTGGACTCGTCTAACATTGAACATTTTTCCACTTTAAAAAAGTCCATTTTAAATGAGCCTTGGCCCACAGGACACGACAGCGCTTCTGGACCATGTTCACATATGGCTTCCTTTTTGCATGATAGAGCTTTAGTTGGCATCTGCAGATGGCACGGCGGATTGTGTTTACCGACCGTGGTTTCTGGAAGTATTCCTGGGCCCATTTAGTAATGTCATTGACACAATCATGCTGATGAGTGACGCAGTGTCGTCTGAGGGCCCGAATACAACGGGCATCCAATAAAGGTCTTCGGCCTTGTCCGTTACGCAGAGATTTGTTATGTTATCTATGTTCTATTGTGAATAAAATATTGGCTCATGTAATTTGAAAGTCTTTTATTTTTCATTTTATTCAAATTTAAAAAAACGTCCCAACATTTCCGGAATTCGGGTTGTATCTATCTATGTACACAAACCCACAGCCGGCCCTGTGGTTGTGGTTTTTTTTTTTTTTTTTGGTCACAGAAATGTATAGTCACAGAAGAGCTGCAGAAGGAACAGTGGAATACACGTACACGCTAGAACATACAACTTAAGTAGAAATATCATCTGATTGATAGATGCACTGAGGGCATTTAGGTATGGATCATGTTCTGGGTCTGTTTGGGTATTGCTGTCTGGGTAAAGATAATTTTTTTCCTATTGATTTCACAGAAGCAGAATCAGTGTAGCATGTCCAGGCCTAAAGAGCAGACAGGAGCATTTACAGTAACTCCTGTCTATGAAGTGAATATTACTGATGCATTTACATTACATGCCTTTTAGAGTTTTCTTTTCTCAAGTCAAACACAACTCAACGACTCTTGAAGTGCAAGTTACCACAAAGCAATTCTTTACGATGTTCATAAATATTAAATACTTAAATATTTACCACTTATGCATTAGTAAAGTATGTGACTGAACTGAGATTTTGCACAATATCCTTAATGGTCCAGAACAATACAATGGCTGATGAAAGAGTACAAGGAAAGAGAATTTGACACGCACTGTTGAAATTAAGCAATGCTAAATGGGCATGCATTTAATAATAAATTTCAAAACACAACTTTCCCCTTATTTAGGCATGCAAGGTTCTTTGTGGTTGCACCAAATCAGAAAATCTATGTAAACAGTTTCTTTGCAAAACACTGCTTTGTTTTACTGAACACTCTCATAAATAGGAAAAAATATTCTCAACATAGAATAGAGAATAAATGTAGCTTTTTACCATTCCTTAAGTGACTCTCTGAGCTGAAAAAACATGAGCAATCACCACCCCCACCCCCACCCCTTCTCCCGGGGCCTACATGCTCAAAAAATCCTGGGAGTATTTACAGAGGGGTTGGATGTCATGGCAACAGGAGGGTTTGGTTCGAAATTGCAATGCAATGACATGGAAAAGCCAGGCAAGACCTGCTCTGATTCCCAGCTAAGGGAAACCTACTGCCCTTAAATTCAGTCTGAATGTCTGTTAACGTAACTGAACATCAACAACAGAGCACTAACAAAACGACCAATATATCCAGCTTATATTGAATAAAAGTAATATTCTGCAATTCTTCATATTATTATTATTATTGCTGTTGTTGTTGTTTCAGGAACGATAAAGTAAATGACATTAACGTGAAGTACCTACTTGGAAAGAAGAAGGAGAAAAGACACTAAGGTACTGAAATCACTATATTGTAACATGTGCTAACAATTGTTCTAAATAAAACAACATGCATGCTCCCGTTCTATTTCTTTTAAAAAGTTTCCCACTAACACAGACGTTCAGTGTGTCTTTCGTAATGTGTACTTCAAGTGAGGACACCAGGATAAAACACTGTGCTTCTCTACCAGACAGAAACATATTCATCAAGATCGGCATAGTAAAGATGAGAGACAAGCCAAAGAAAACAGTGTGATGTTTATTCAGGCTCTCCTTTATCGTGAACTCCATTAAGATATTCCGTGGCTGACTGCTCTTTTTGACCTTGGATAGTGTGTCATGAGCAATCTTTTCTCTTTCTTTATATTTCTACTCAGTGTGTCTTTTTATAATGACTGAGAGCATGTCTAATTACTGAGCAAAACACTGCAAACATGCACACAAACATTTGGCTTGCGCTCTCTGAGGACTGAAAACATGAATCGCGTCCTCAAGCAGCTATAGCGAAAAAGCTCAAAGCTTCTACCCATGAAAACACACACACACACACACACACACACACACACACATACTTCTCAAGCTGTTCCTGCTTCAGAGATTCTGTTGAGACATGAAGACCCAGTGCCTTTGGTGATTACATGATGAGCCTTAATTAAGCAAGCTGATTGGAGATTTACCAGCATCTCCCAACCACATGATAGCACAGGTTTGTGAAGAGAATGAATCATCGCACACATCAAAATTGATTGATTGTGGGCCGCCCCAGGGCATCACGGAAGATGCCAAACAAACCCGGTCAAATAGTCGAGCTGTATTTCCCCTCCGTATCAACAGAATCCATCAACAAGCCACCTATCCATCAACCGACGGCATTGATCTCTCAGCTCAGTGTGAAATATAAACACTAACTGCGCTCTGACATGTCAGACAAACTATGGCAATGTAGACCATAACAAAAGCACTAAGCAGGCAACATCCTGCACGTGAACTCTACAAAGCACAGGAAACACCTAAAATCATCTCCTGCGAGCCGATGAGGATGGTGCAACTGAGACAAAAACCCAAATAAACACAAAGCGCAGCAATTAATCCAGACTCTAAAGTTAAAAAGCCTTGATAAACATACACATTTTGGTGTGACAGTTTCTGATCTGCAGGCTTTCGTGGTTGACTGACAGAACCATAGAGAACAGACACCGTGAGAGGAAAACAAGGGTCACCGGCTCGGCAGACGGCACTTATCGGTACGTGCACAGAGAAAACACACGAGAGAGCAGAGAACAGATGTGCGTGAGACAAAGAAGGACAAATCATACCCTACCTCTGCTTGTTCAGGTGATGGTGTCCATCAAATCCTGCCTGATCTGAGTGAGAGCACAGACGGGCTCACAAACAAAATGCAGCAGAGCTCAGGCAGTGCTGGAACCAGCTCAGTCAGCGGCAGAAACATCCCTCCCCTCCTGCATGAATTAATTAAACCTTCTCTCGTCCTCTCCCTCTCTCTCTCTGCCTCTTGTGATTATCCTTCAGTGTTGCATGCAACGCACTCCTTTGGCTGTAGCGGATGAAAATGTCCCTGCACTTTCTTCTCTGACAGCCTGTTTACAGAGTACTCTGCTGTCGCTCTGTTTCTCTCTCGCTCTCTCACTCTGCACACACTCTCTCATCAACAGTGCAATATCAAACTGCTTCTCATAGGACCAGCCCTCCCCCTTGCGAACAACCCTAACCACCACAGTTAGTGACCCTCTACTGTCTTTTACAAAACGTGCTATATAGAACAGAATCGGTAACACTTTACAATAAGGTTTTATTAGTTAACACGAACTGAGAATTAACAATAAATCTACAGCATTTATTAATCTTTCAACATTTACTAATACATTATTAAAAATCAAAAGTTGTATTTGTTAACATTAATGCGCTGTAAACTAACAACTGTATTCTAATGAACTAACATTAACAAAGATGAATAAATACTGTAACAACTGTACTGCTCGTTGTTAGTTCATGTTAGTTAATACATTAACAAATGTTAACAAATGAGACCTTATTGTAAATTGTTACCACAGAGTCTGAAATCATTTCTGCTATAAAGCCAGCTGAAAAATGAATAAAGAATCCTGAATCATGATCTTTAAAATGTGGATGTAAAATAGCTTTAAAGGCCTTTAAAGGAGTCATTTACTTTTTAAAAAAATACATTTTATATATATTTTCTACTTTTTTTTTTTTTTTAGTTTTTGTGAAAGAAATTACATTTTTTTTCAGAAAGGATGCATTAAATTAATCAAAAGTGACAGTGAACACATTTACAATATTAGATAAAAATATATTTAAAATAAATGCTGTTCTTTTGAACTTTATATTCATCAGTTAATCTTGACGAATAAATGATAGCACATTAAAGTATTAGGTCAGCTGTTTGCAAATCAGAAATGCGACTTGAGCACCAAACCAGTATATTAGAATGATTTCTGGAGGATCATGTGACACTGAAGACTGGAGTAATGATGCTGAAAATTCAGCTTTGCCATCACAGGAATGAATTACATATAAAAAAAATTAAAAAATCACAATATATAATCACAAATCACTTAAAAACATTTAGAAAAATTGTACTGACCCCAAACTTTTGAATGACAGTGTAGGCTAGACCACCTGCAGTACTAGAACCCAGTTTGCTTGGATCCTATTTAATATTCTGATACAATCTAGTGTTAATAACAACAGTTCTATTTCAAAACACGACTGGACAGACTGCAGTTGTTTTGCTCTTTTCTATTTTTATAATAAATAACATGCTATATAACTCTGCTCATTCTGTAGAGCCAAATACAACCACAAAATATCATCATGCTGGTATTATCTGCTATAAGCTAAAAGTTTATAGTAATTTGAGAAGATCGCAAAGCTATAATTATGTACCACTGTAACCTCTAGGTGGGCACATGTCATCATGTGGCTGGTGGTCACAATACCATTCCAATACATTCAGACCCATTCATCGTAAACAGAATGAAATCACAATGCAGCACTAAACAACTCTTGCTGCTTACTGAAATCAGAGGATGACTGCAGACTATTCGAAAAAGACCCTATGAAATCATAATGAGTTTTGTGGCTCTTAGTTTGTCTGTCGGCTTTGAGGTCGGAATGTCCCTCCCACCAATCGACTAGAAATGGTGCTAAAATGACCAAAGCCCACTAACTCCTAGAAGAAAATGGTTAAGCCATTGGACTTCCTGTAAGCACATAACACAAACAACGCAAAGCAATAAAAAAAGTTTATTACACTGTTTTACAGTGTATAATATAACTAATAATACTATATTAGTTGGAAAAGAGAGTCACAAAGCTTTTATCCCACATTAATCTAAGCAGAGAGAAAATATGCATTTAATATATCTAAAAATATTGATGCACGTTCATAGATTTAAGAATAATAGTGAGAAACTCAATGGACACTCAATTTTCAATGTCACATTAGGATGATATATGGTCCCTCAAAGGACGATGGGATGAGACCGGTGCTTATCAACTGAATAGGGAATTAAGCTGTAGCACCATCTCTCCATCACTTAATTTGAGAAGCAGACAAAGGGACAGAAATAGCCCGGGAGTGCTCCTCCCCTGCTCCTATGATCAAAAGCAGACTGTTTTTGTCTGGCCTGACTTTCACCTAGGTATGCCATATCCACTTTTCATTCAACCCCCCAGAAGAGAGCAATCGCGAATTTGCTCTAAAAGACCTTTTTAGGTAAGTGGTTTCAATCAGAGGGGCATGAGCTGACCCCGAAGCCTCCGGCCTGTTGATATTCTGCAGCTGAAGGACAGAAAAAATATCACACTTTTAACCATAGACAAAAAAGGAGACAAAATGGTAAGACTGTACTTTTGGTGATTATTTTAGAATGGTAAGCTGGCCATCTTGTGCATATAGAAATGTGTAGGAGTGTCAACGTGAAGAGACGTCTGTGTTTCGAGTGTTGAAGGTAACAGAGAAGAACCACACCATCTACATGCTTCTTGCAATTGCGCAACAGCAAGAAGTAACATAAAAACCCACAAAGTGTGGTAAAAGTACATGGTGAAATGCACTAAACAATATGTTTGAAAAGGCAAGAAAAATACAACAGGGAGAGAAAAATGTATATAGTTATACACGGCTGCATGTAACATGTCTGTTCTTTCTCTCGGTCTTTCTCTAGTGCTGTCTCTCTTTCTGAGGGGACTTTCCCTTTTTCTGTTAGAGATGGAGGCGTTGTCTTTTGGAAGCAGAGCGTATACTTTCACTTCCTGTCCCTATCTTATTGTCCTCTTTTTTTGAAGATATGAGCCAACATTTTTATGAACCAACAAGCATTTGATTATGAATGAACAAGACCTCATATGCTCTTCATATAGATTCTAAATATTCTCAACCTAATATTCACCTAATATATATATATATATATATATATATATATATATATATATATATATATACAGTATCGCACAGAAGTGAGTACACCCCTCACATTTTTGTAAATATTTTATTATATCTTTTCATGTGACAACACTGAAGAAATGACACAGTTTACAGCTTGTATAACAGTGTAAATTTGCTGTCCCCTCAAAACAACTCAACACACACAGGTGTCTAAACTGCTGGCCACAAAAGTGAGTAGACTCCTAAGTGAAAATGTCCAAATTGGGCCCAAAGTGTCAATATTTTCTGTGGCCACCATTTTTTTTCCAGCACTGCCTTAACCCTCTTGGGCATGGAGTTCACCAGAGCTTCACAGGTTGCCACTGGAGTCCTCTTCCACTCCTCCATGACGACATCACAGAGCTGGTGGATGTTAGAGACCTTGTGCTCCTCTACCTTCTGTTTGAGGATGCCCCACAGATGCTCAATAGGGTTTAGGTCTGGAGACATGCTTGGCCAGTCCATCACCTTTACCCTCAGCTTCTTTAGCAAGGCAGTGGTCGTCTTGGAGGTGTGTTTGGGGTCGTTATCATGTTGGAATACTGCCATGCGGCCCAGTCTCCGAAGGGAGGGGATCATGCTTTGCTCATTCATGGTTCCCTCAATGAACTGTAGCTCCCCAGTGCCGGCAGCACTCATGCAGCCCCAGACCATGACGCTCCCACCACCATGCTTGACTGTAGGCAAGACACACTTGTCTATGTACTCCTCACACAAAATTGACAACATCTGAACCAAATAAGTTTATTTTGGTCTCATCAGACCACAGGACATGGTTCCAGTAATCCATGTCCTTAGTCTGCTTGTCTTCAGCAAACTGTTTGCGGGCTTTCTTGTGCATCATCTTTAGAAGAAGCTTCCTTCTGGGACGACAGCCATGCAGACCAACTTGATGCAGTGTGCGGCGTATGGTCTGAGCACTGACAGGCTGACCCCCCACCCCTTCAACCTCTGCAGCAATGCTGGCAGCACTCATAAGTCTATTTCCCAAACACAACCTCTAGATATGATGCTGAGCACGTGCACTCAACTTCTTTGGTCGACCATGGCGAGGCCTGTTCTGAGTGGAACCTGTCCTGTTAAACCGCTGTATGGTCTTGGCCACCGTGCTGCAGTTCAGTTTCAGGGTCTTGGCAATCTTCTTATAGCCTACGCCATCTTTATGTAGAGCAACAGTTATTTTTTTCAGATCCTCAGAGAGTTCTTTGCCATGAGGTGCCATGTTGAACTTCCAGTGACCAGTATGAGAGAGAAAGAGCGATAACACCAAATTTAACACACCTGCTTCCCATTCAGACCTGAGACCTTGTAACACTAATGAGTCACATGACACCGGGGAGAGAAAATGGCTAATTGGGCCCAATTTGGACATTTTCACATAGGGGTGTACTCACTTTTGTGGCTAGCGGTTTAGACATTAATGGCTGTGTGTTGAGTTATTTTGAGGGGACAGCAAATTTACACTGTTATACAAGCTGTACACTCACTACTTTACATTGTAGCAAAGTGTAATTTCTTCAGTGTTGTCACATGAAAAGATATAATAAAATATTTACAAAAATGTGAGGGGTGTACTCACTTCTGTGAGATACTGTTTATATATATAAAAATTGTCACATTTTTTATAATCTTAAATTCAAGTTAATAATCTTAAAGTCAATAAATTTATCTGTCTGTCTGTCTATCTATCTATCTGCAGTGACAGAAAACAGGCGTTCGCTTCTGAATCCAGCACTGAGTTGAAACTGACAGTGTGACCCTGCTGTACAGAGTCATTGTGGAAGACAGCAGGGTAAAGGGACAGAGATCCTCACACAGAGTCCAGAAGGACAAGAGAGAACCTGGGGGGTGGGATTCACTTGCTATTTTTATCCCTCCGGCTGTCCCTTCTCCCCAGTGAGCGGAAATGCTGTCCTTCACGCCTAACCTCAGAGCCCACTGGGACCGGTCACCTCATTCTCATCATGAGTGAGAGCACCATGGGAATAAAAACCTCTCGCTTCACTTTTTTCCTCATTTACTGTGCAACAACGCATGAACCACACAGACTGCACTAGTAGAGCTGTGGCCAAAAGTACTGGCAGTGACATACATTTTTTTGTTTTGAAAAGCTGCTGCTTCAGTTGAGTTGTTGATTGACATTGCTTCTAGATTATTGTTCAGAGGGATCAGATGCATTCTAAATAATTGCAATAAGCTTCATTGGCCAAAACATTTTCTTTATCAGAAAACCCCAAATTTGGGTCCTGGCACAAATCAACCAGCTAACATTATTTCACCAATCGTATCATCAGCACATAAAGTGAGAAGATGTACTAGTCAGGTAAAATCACTCAATCATTTTGGGGTATGTTTTACAAAAGCATGGTTAGCCAACTAAAGTCGCAAGTTCCGTCATTATCAGCATAGCATCACAAAGTTGTGTGGTTGGAACCAGTGGTATAGTCTAGTTTTTTGTAGTGAATATACTGTTGTTTTTTCCTCCTAGCCTCATACTCACCCATCCCAGAGCGACACCCTATAAGCACCCAACATGATGCATATAGTATGCATCTGATCTAGGCTACATGTAATTGAGAGCATTCTGAAAGACTGCTTGTGTGTGTTATCAACATGTCAATTTATTATAAGCCACACAAAACTTTAACAGCCAATGACATTTACAGCTGGAGAGACTGGTTTTCTACTGTTTAGTGTCAATCACCATCTAACTCAGCCAGTTAAGGTCTACATTTAGCCTTAGATGTTATGAATATGGTCCCTGGAGCATAGGTTTTATGAGCTGGCAATTTTCAATGCACATTTAAGAGTGCAAGTTGCAACTATTATTAATAATAATGGAAAGATGAGGCTTATCAGTATGTCACAATATCACCTTGTTTGGACTTTGTTTTCTGTTTTGCACCATTTCCTGCCAGTCTGTCATCATAGTTATACATTTCAATTCACAAGCTTGCAATTTGTTACTATATCAGTTATTTTAGATATAGTACAGTACATGGCAAATTTTCTCAAGAAAAAAAATCTCTCAACTAATGCTGTAAAATATACATAGGAATCAGTTGGTACTACATTCATATTAAAGGTTAAAATAAACTGATTTGTATATACAAACTTAAATTAAACTTAAGGATTTTTTTATAATAATAAAGTTATAATAGGCCTACTAAATTTAAAATTATTTCTATTCCAATTCGTTTTTTTAAATAAAAACATTTAAAGGGTTGATGTCAATGTGACAGATTTATTCAAACTATTGAAGAACATTAAAAATTATAATTAATATGTAATATAGTGCATATATTTAGCTAAATGCTCCTCTCTAGAGTTCATTTTTCTAGCGGACCTACGAGTTTATGGTCACCTGAATATGTTTGTTCTGAGGTAAATGTGATGTTACTTTTGTGTGTTTAAAAGCTGTTTTAGTGAAGTTCACAACGTAATTTCGGGAGGAGTGAACACATCTAATCTTTCAATTAGTGAAACTCAAACATAATCTCATGAGGAGGGAACTCTAATCTTTCAATTACATCCAGAGCATATAAGCAGCTACTCACCCTGCTCTGGCATCAGTTGTTTCGATATCCCTCCACCTCCCCAACTCCACCACATAATTTAGGCATCTCATCTATCGTACTCCTCTTCCAGGCACTATAGTAGTCCCTGGGGGGTATATCCAAGCTCGAGTTGAAGCTGCTTCCTCGAGCCCCTTAACCTTATTGGCTTAAAGATTTTATGAGGTAACGAACTTGTGAATTAACGTCTTTCCGCAGTTTAAACACTGATTGAGAGATTACACAAGACATTATAAGGATTTTGGTAAGTTGTACTGTATCTTTTAACATACCTTCAGATGTTCATTCATGTTTATTTCACGCTGTAACTGGTATCAAAGCGGAGGATAGGATCAGTTCACATGCGCTTCCAGCGCTTCCTAGTATAATGGGCAGAAATATGAGACTTTGTTTTATGTCAAAATCAACAAAGCACAAAGCTTATTGCGATTTATTGGATGGTTACATATCCTCATGCTTTTTTAAGTGGGTATATGGAATCAATATCTAACACGGAAAGATCTCTAACGTTACTTGTCGCGATAATATAAAACTCCTCTGATATTAGAGTAACAATTACAGAAGAATAAAATAAATCGTATTTTGTTACCTTTTGGAGCTTGAAAGGGCTCAGCTTGAGCAGAAGTTTTATGTCATCACCACTGTCCTCGTCAGAGGTCATTTCCCAGTAAATTCAGCAAATAATGGGCTAGTTTTATGTTTGAGGTCACGAATATGAGCCCATTCGCGATCTCAAACGTATTCTCAAAACTATATAATTTTCAACATCTTCAAAATCAATATTTCGATCGCTAACAGCTTCACCAGATTCATCCAGTAACAGTTACAGTCATATTTGATTGCGTTCAGTACTTGCTCTGCAGTAAATCGCTGAGCCATTTCATGTTTTTCTTATTATTTCATTTTCTGTCTAAATGAGTCGTCACTTCATCATTGTGTATCAGACATTGCCACCTTGTGGAATAAAGGTGAATTGCACTTATTCCGTCATCTAAGATTCAATTATTGTTGTGCAGAAAAAATATACGTACACTTATACATACCTCGGGTCGTTTGCGACCCTATACAATTTTTACAAAAAAAGAATACAAAAATAGGCATTCTTTTATAATTTTATGATTTGTTTCTTGTTATATTCTTTATAATGAATTGATTGAACTGATCCTATCCTCCGCTTTGATACCAGTTACAGCGTGAAATAAACATGAATGAACATCTGAAGGTATGTTAAAAGATACAGTACAACTTACCAAAATCCTTATAATGTCTTGTGTAATCTCTCAATCAGTGTTTAAACTGCGGAAAGACGTTAATTCACAAGTTCGTTACCTCATAAAATCTTTAAGAAGGTTGATGAAAAATGAACGAGGAGGAGGGTAGTGAATGACGTCCCGGGTCACTAAAGACCCGAGGTATGCATTTAAGGGATAAGCAAGCTGACATTCAGTACAATCTATATTGTTTATTTCAAATATATACAAATGTCACTTTTAGTTTGTCAAGAGATTTAAAGTGCTATTTTTGAAGAGTGTGCATGTGCATACGTGCTCTAGTATGTACAGTAAGAAGGAGACTATGATTGAATCTGTAAATAACTGAGAAAAATGAGAATTAATAATCTGAATAATCAGCCATTAATTTGATCTCAAACGGATTCATTAAAAGAAGTTATTACTCCACCACCTGCATGACATTAACCAAAGTGGCTGAATGACAAATTAGCGCCAATACGGTTTTCGGTTTCATGACTAGCTAGATGATTTCTTTAATGATGCATCGAGAGGTGAGGCGAAGACTTTTGGACAATGGCCTGGTGTCAAGAAGGGCAGCAAAGAAGCCACTTCTTTCCAAGAAAAACATCAAGGACAGACTGATATTCTGCAGGACGTACAAGGATTGAACAGCAAAAGACTTGTGCAAAGTTATTTTCTCTGAAGAAGCCCCCTTACTATATGGGACATCTGGAAAATCAAACGTCCGTAGAAGAAAAGGTGAACGCTAACATGAGTCCTGTGTCGTGCCAACAGTTAAGTATCCTGAGACAATCTATGTGTGGTGTTGCTTTTCATCCAAGGGACTTGGATGCATCCAAGAGCAACTTCTCCCAACAATCCAGGAGCAATTTGTGTGATGATCCGTGCATTTTCCAGCATGATGGAGCACCATGCCACAAGGCAAGAGTGATAATGAAGTGGCTCGGAGATCATTACATTGAAATTTTGGACAGGCAGCTCCCTTGATCTTAATGTCATAGAGAACCTGTGGTCATTCCTCAAAAGGCAAGTGGACAAGCAGAAGTCCACAAATTGTGATAAACTCAGCCATCAGTCAGGATCTGGCCCAGATGCTGATATCCATCCAGCATGCCAGAGTGAATTGCAGAGGTTATGAAGAAGAACGGTCAATACTGTATATATTGACTCTTAACATAATATTGAATGTTTTTGCCAATACAAGCCTTTAAAACATATGAAATGCTTATCATTGTTTTCCAGTATTCCACAGAAACATGAATAAATAATCTAATACAGAAGCAGCAAACTTTGCAAAACAAAATTTATGTCAAAATTTTAGATCAATGTACTGTATAGACCTATATCAGTACTATGAGTGTGTGAGAGTGTGTAGGAGGAGTGTGAATTGTAAGACATGCATGCAACTCCTAATTCCTCAGCCTGGTATGTTATGGGAGGTATAACAATAGAAAAAAAAAAGGAGGAAAACAGATTGCAAAAGTCCTTATATACTGACAATTTTTAATGCACCAAACTTTAAAAACTTTTAATGATCGCTTTTTTGAGGAAACATAAAGAGAGATCACATAATAACAAATCTTTAAAGGGTTAGTTCACCCAAAAATTAAAATAATGTCATTTATTACTCACCCTCATGTCGTTCTACACCCGTAAGACCTTCGTTCATCTTTGGAACACAAATTAAGATATCTTTGATGAAATCCGATGGCTTATTGAGGCCTGCATTGCAAGCAATGGTACTTCCTCTCTCAAGATCCATAAAGGTACTAAAAACATATTTAAATCAGTTCATGTGAGTACGGTGGTTCTACCTTAATATTATAAAGTGACGAGAATATTTTTGGTGTGCCAAAAAAACAAAATAATGACTTTTCAACAATATCTAGTGATGGCCGATTTCAAAACACTGCTTCGGAGCGTCTTTTGTGTCAAATCAGCGATTCGGATCACGTATCAAACCTGCTAAAATCATGTGGCTTTGGTGCTCCGAATCACTGATTCGATTCTTAAAGCTCCGAAGTTTCATGAAGCAGTGTTTTGACATTTTAATCAGTTCTAGAAACACCTACATCACCGGTCAAAAATTTTGGAGTCAGTAAGATTTTTTTAAAGAAATTAATTTTTTTTTAATTCAGCAATTAAAGCATTAAATTAAAATTGACAGTAAAGGCTAGAGATGAGTCGACTAAACAATACTGCTGCTGCTAGATGACCTTGGAAAATTCAAGTCATTTACATTTTTTTTGCACACTGATGTTTTGCTTTATATTTTTACAAAGGCTACATTTATATTATTGTCATGTTAATGCTGCATTTCAAAAATAATATATTATTTTCAAAAGTGTATATTGAAAAGTGTATTCAAGTGTAAAATTTCATTTTACCTCAGACCTTGCATGCGTTTCTTTTTCTCAGTGTCACTCACTCGCAGCAGGCTCAGAAAAATGTCCACTTGGAAAACGAGCGCATGAAAGAATAACAAATACACCAAATTGTAATTAGAAAACAATTTTACAGCATTCAAGGTTCACTTCATAGAGTATTGGAATAAAGTATTGGTACAGATGTGGAAATAAAAATAGCAAAAAAAGGCATAAAGGCTATGTTGAAACATATGCCTCTGTGTTTTTTTCTCTCTGAGTTGGAAATAAAGGGAGGGGAAAAAGCACCAGTTATATGACCACCAACGGGTGCAGTGGACAAACAGTTCTGCATTAATGCACATCCTAGTCTGTGACAGACAACCATGAGGCTCCATTAAATCTCTACCCCATAATGAGATCCAAAGCTACATCACTAGGCTGGCAGGCTCATCCCCAGAGACACCAAGATAGGAAGAGAGGGGAGGAGATGGAGAAGATGCGACGAAGAAGCACAGCACAAAACAACTACAACAAAGCTGACGAGCTTAAATTTCATAAAAACATCAGACTTATTCAAGAACATTATAATTGTAATTCTTGGCTCGCATCAAGCAAGAAAAAAAAAAAAAATGTTTTCAAAAGAAGTTGCAAAGAACAGATTATCATGGTTTGAATTGCTCTTTGAATTAGCAACAGGCACTTTACGTGCAGATAAAATAATAACAGCTTGTACAGAGGAAAAAAAATATGACAGTGATAAATCAGTCTGAGGCATGTATGATCATGGTTCAAACACAAACAACGGTAAAAGGATTTCATGGGTACTTAGAGAGATTCGCTCATTTCTGGGAAAAACAGAGAACTGCAATACATTTTCACACATGCACAGCCTGATACTGCATGTTACTGACACCCACCCACACGTACATAAAGGTCACACATACGCACACGAGGTGAAAAATTGACTGTGTCTTATCCTTGCACAGACAGGACAACACTAAAAGAACTGACTGGCTTTCTATTGTACCACCTGTATTATTATAGTTGTTTTCAGTACATTTTAAGTTAAAAAGCATGATTTTGGTAATTCAAGCAGATTGGTATTACATTATATAACGTAATAAAATATGCAGTTCTAAGCTCTGAAACTGACAGAAACATTGTCACCGTATTTTGCATAGTGAATTTCTGGCAATCGGTTGCCGTTTTTATACCATAAATTTAACAGGATTTTTTTTTTTTTACAGTTAAGTAATAAAAGTTGAGCACATTTGATGCTAGCTATTATCTAGCTATTATTATTCACAATATTACGCCAATAACAAATTTAAAAAACGATATAAATTTAAAGAAAATATGCCATTGGAATGTATTACATTGATTTTATTGTGTAAAAGGTAACTAGTATTCGATACAAAAAAACAACATTTTAATACAAATATTATACAAGTATACATTAAAATAATATTATTACAAGTAACAGTTAATTATCGTAACTGTTTGTGGTTGCTAAACAACATAGAATATAGAATGTGCACTACAATCAACCACATAATATGTGGATTAACAATCAGAATTTAAAGGTGCGACTATCTGTTTTAAAAACAATTCACTAAATGCTTAAAATAATAATTCTTTGCACAAACCACAGTTTGAGGACATAAAAACTTCTTGCGCTGTAACAGTGACAAAAGCAGGTTGAAATCCTCAGCTCATCTTTTTACCACAGTCATGCACACATTTGCAAAGAGATAGAGCTCTGGTTTCCTCTGCAGGGACCTCCTGCTCTCACTTCAGCATTTCCTTTGATGTAAGCAACGGCACTAGCTTTACATGAGTGTTTAAAAACACTGCCACCCGGTTTTCAGTTGTGACGTTATATGGATTCCATGTACTTCATTATGAACAGGTGCTTGGAATAACACCAGCACAGCACTGACAGGGAATCTATCTGCACATCTATGCCCTGACATGAGAATCAATGTCTCTGGCAGGCTCTTGATGAATGGTTAACATTAGCGTTACTATGCACACAGTACATTTGCTACCACCTCTATTAGCATGCAAATGCACACAGAGTATCCTACCTTCAAGAAGCAAGGGAATAACTCTCACCCATATGCATCTCCCTGTACAAGTTTCCTTTTAACCTTGGGACTAAATACCATTAACATTAATCACACTACTATTTGTAAATGCGAATGTTGAAATCATGCTTAAGGAATGGCCAAAGTGAGTAAAAAAAAACTATAAGAGGTGATAGATGATTCATGATAAGAGTTGATAGATGATGCTAAAAGCAAAAAATAAATGTAATCTACATTTTTACATTTTAATTTCTACCATAATTTCATCGTGGTGAGCTGTCTTGCTTATGTGCCAGTTTTTAATAATTCAGCATTAGGTTTAAATAATTCAATTTTGATTTAAAAAGTAGATATTGCATTTGAAAATTTAAAGGCATGAGAAATGAATGCAGCTGGGGTTCTAAATGTATGCTTAATGCAACATTTGACACATACACAATCAAACTTTAATTGCCTAAAAACTGCACTTCAACTGTGAGACTGGAATTTAATAAAACATAATAATATATTATAAACTGCTCATTCTTTCAATCCCAAATTATGAGGTCAAACATCGGAAGTAAGGTGCTGCTTGCGGTTCGAAAATCAATATTTTGCCCTAAAAAGATTACACACTTGGGATCTATTAGGTTGCTATAAATACACAACTGGAGAGTTCATTCTTCAGTGATAAGCACTGTTTGCTTTCGCAATAAAACAAACTGGGCCCGATGAGCTCCAGCACATTATTACTTTTCCACAGTTGCATCATTTTACTGCTTGCCTCCAGACACAGCCTCTCTGTTTGCTCACAATCACATGGACCCGTCAGGTAATTGGTTTTACTTTGAGAAGAGCACCATGTGGATGTGTGTTTTTTTACCCCTATGAGAGGTCTGATGGAACTTGTGTTTACTGAGACAGATCCTACAACTGCTGCAGTGGGAAAATCAACCATGTAAAGCATCAGTCATGAGAATATTCTGGGGTAAATGAGCAATGGATGGGAAGAGGCTGCGTGGAGAAGAAGGGGCTCGAAACAGCAGGTGGCAAAGAGCGATCTGACTCAGCCGCGAGCCAAGGGTGGGTGGGACCTCACAGTGCGAAGGGACAAAAACTACTGACACCTAATCATTACACCCACCACTGACAGATATGTTATTAGTGAGGGTGGAAATAATTAAGTGAAGTCGGCAAGTCAAGGAATGCAATTTGGGAATAGCTTTTCAAAGAGCAGGTTACCTTGTGCCTGTGGTGGGGCAGCGGAGGTGGCGCTTCCCCTGTGGCGTACAGCGATACATTACAGTGTCACATTGGACAAGTTGGACAAAAGAGAGGAAAACAATACTGCTAAACTTTTGAATTGTTCTCTCACAAAAACACAAGCTGCGCTGAGTGTACCTACATTTTATGCACTTGTTACAGTATATCATGCATTTTTAATGAACTGCATTATTGTTTAATAAGCTTCTCTTTCTGCTTCCATGGAAATATAATAAGTTTTCTTTCAATGGTCTTAAAATAGATAAATGAATTATTGAGTTGATTTGGCCTTGACTGTCAGGTAATATTTTTTTAAGAGTACATTTTTGGAGCCATGTTCAGTGTCCAAAACAAAATTACATTTTAAACTGACATTTTTGTTTAAAGGATTAGTTCATTTTCAAATAAAAATTACCCCAAGCTTTACTCACCCTCAGGCCATCCTAGGTGTATACGACTTTCTTCTTTCTGATGAACACAATTGGAGAAATATTAATAAATATCCTGACGCATCCTAGCTTTATAATGGCAGTGAGCGAAATCAACGAGTATGAAGCATCCATCCATCATAAACATACTCCACAAGGCACTGGAGGGTTCATAAAGGCCTTCTGAAGCAAATTAAAAGAAATATCTATATTTAACAAGTTATGAAGTAAACTATCTAGCTTCCGCCAGACCACCTTCCGTATTAAAGTTAAAAAAAAAAAAAAAAATGGAACTGGCGTTGAAGCTTAAGTTAAGCTTTATCCGTAAGTTGAATAGGGAAGGCATAGGACATAGCGTAAGCTTTTTGAACTTTGCGAGGCATTGTGCTTTCTTCCTAAGTTGAATACGAGCTTAATATTTTACTTCATATCTTGTCAAATATGGATATTTTTTTTACACAAATGCATCGCTTAACTTCAGAAGGCCTTTATTAACCCCCCGGAGCCATGTGGAGTACACATTTATGATGGAAGGAGGCAATTTCTTCAGCTCATACTCACTGCCATTATAAATCTCGGATGCTTCAGGATATTTATTAATATATATATCCGATTGTGTTCATCAGAAAGAAGAAAGTCATATAGGATGGCTTGAGGGTAATTTTAATTTGAAAGTGAACTAATCCTTTAAGAATGTCTTACATTTGTTTCTTAGTTGTTCTACTTTGAAAGTTGCTACCTCAGAGAAACATATAATTAACAGAGCATCAAAAGCTTGTTTAAATAGGTTGTTGATTTGGATATAATGTTTTTCCCATGATGGCATCATCACTCACATGTTTGAGAAACTTGTATACAATAAGATGATCAGTACAGCAGTACCTTCGTAACTGTTTCATAATGATAAAAAATCAACTTGAAAACGCTTAAAAACAATGTATTTAACTTGATTCCTAACAAGCAACATTAATCACAGAACAATCTGTACAGTAAAAGATCATAATTGAGGGTGCTCAGCAGCCATATTGGTTAATGTATAGCTCAAGCCACATTTTCTCTTCTGCTGAATGATATTTACTACCACACCATCTGGATTAATATGAAGCCAAGGCTATAGGCTGGAAAAGACCAAAGAAATGTGTAATAATAAGGAACTGAAAGGTCATGTAAGCTAATGAGCATGACATGCATATATCAGCAGAACATTTCCTAAAAACATTTCCTTCACTTTCCCCTCTCTGTTATAGATATATTCCAGCTGCCCCTGTGTAAAACTACACCTTGGACACCTCTCCTCCCTGTAAATACGGTGCTAATGTGATTAGCATGCCTCTAGGGCTCATTACAGAGAACGTAATTAGCAGTCAGAGGAAGAATAAAAGGCAACATCCATCCAGAAGATCCAACTTATTTTCACAATTTCATATTTACATGTTTACTAAGCAGCAAATTCAAAAACAACAGAGGTGGCTTGAAGAGATCATTCTCTAATCATATTGTTACCGATCTAATGCTCAGGTTTTGATGTAAACGAAAAGGGACAGAAAGAAGGCCACCAACCCCAATGAGATGGCCTGGCAATGACATCAGCAGCTTGCTGTCACCATAGCGATGGAAACCTCCCAGGGAATACAAAGACCTGGAATGCTAGTAAACATCTCAATGTACAAACCTCATCCCCTCGGTCAGCTGAAATGTATTTTGGTCTGTAGCATTATTCTTGAAAAAGTGTAGTATCTTTAGTATTTGTTTTTCAAGCCATACCACTTTATGACCATAATTTCACCATTATGGTGTAATGTGGGTGGGTGTATTATCGCATTTAAGGATCTGTTAAATACATACACTCATTAAATAGAGAAAATGCAGACTCAAGTTACAACTCGAGAAAAGCAATTTGTAATGTTTTTTTCCATTACTGTGAATCAATATAAACATCATAAATAATAATGGCAATGCAAGATTATTGCTTAGTCTAGTGTGGTGGGGGAATTTCCTCAATGCTGTAATCCTTGCGTTTTTGGGTAAAGAATAAACTATACTATTTGGATAAAGAATAAACTTTGCATTTCTGTATCATTTGTTGGCAGATAGCACTCTGGAAATTCAATATGAATTTCTATATACCTTGTTTATGTAATTGTTTTTTGTAAAACATACTATTCCCCTCATTGTCTGAGTAATTCTGTTGGCCTTATTTGTTTTGCCGTGATGAAACATAAGCAGCGTGTTTGTGTGGGGAAACCTTGCCGTGCTGGCATCCTTCCCCAATGTCTCAGCAGTTTTTAATTAAAATGCTCCATTTGTGCCACCTATCCTGGTTGGCTGAGAAACTATATAAGAATAAATTGCTGCCCTCATCTCCAGGCAGATGGCCAATGCTTTGCATTTTGCAGCCTTTTATTTAACATCAATGGGAAGGAGGAAAGGCGTAAAAGTATTACATTCAACTTGCAGTGATTTGATTGCAGTGTCCCTGCAGCTGCAATTTAACTGATGAACAGCTAGCTCCATCAGTAACACTTTATTTTAGGGTTCAATTCTCACTTTTGACTAGTTGCCTATTAGCTTGCATATTACTAGGATATTGGTTGTTTATTACTACTTATAAAGCACATATTAATGCCTTATTCTGCATGACCTTATTGTACATCCCCTAATCCTGCCCAATACATAAACTTAAATGCTACAAAAAATACCTTAATAAATATTAATAAGCAGTAAATTATGAGTTTATCGAGGCAAAAGTTGTAGTTAATGGTGAAGATGTGTTCTCCATTCTGAAGTGCGACCGCTCCATAAAATAAATAATTCATATTTTATTTTATTTTATTTTTTAACATTTATTGCTTACATTTTACAGTTGATTTCTATATAAAATGGGACTCAGCATTGAGAAATGCATTATTAGTTCATGTTAACTAATGTAGTTAACTAATGAACCTTATTGTAAAGTGTTACCAAATTTTCTATTGCTGTTCTTTAGCTGCCAAATTATTTCTTGATTTGCTATTAAATCTCGAAGGATATGTTTGATATTAAAACAAAAATACAAAAAAAAAAAAAACAACAAAAAAAACCATTTCAAATAATGGCAATTCATTTCTCCTTCAGTGAATCATTTTTTTGAGGTCTTTTACACCATCAAACTGCATTTAACACAATTAGCACCTCCCCTTGACATTTCTCCATTTCTCTCAATTGCTTTCTCTCAACTGTCACACTTAACTATGGCCCAATGCGGACAATGTTCTATATTTTACAATTTCAGGCTTCTTCTCTCATTATCTCTAGTTAGAAAAGGTCACTGCTTCTGTGTTGTTTTTCCTTGCACAAAGACAGTTCTACAACAGTGTTGTGCGAGCTACTACAACACAAAAACATATGGCTTGGGTGCCTGTTGACAGCCCACACAATTAGACTTCTTTCTGCCTGACATCAAATCATCAAATATGTAGTTAGCATAGCTCAGTGTGTTACATAAGAAATGATTTGGCTGCTCGTTTTGACGCATTTCATATACTGTATACCAAAAGTACGTCTAAAGTGAGACAAACCGCAACATTCCTACACGAAAGTAGCACATCACTTTATTAATTAACTACAGTAAAATACACTGCAACATTTTAATTAACATGAAATGAAACTGATGAAATTATATTTAAGATCTTCTGTTCTTTCACATTCAAATCTAAAGAGTATATTAAATTTGAAGTCTAAAGTATAATGCTATAAATTGCATTCAAATAGTTTGAAAAGTGTTACATTCATTTTCCAACATATATGTTGTGTAAATTGCTCATATTAATTTTTTATCAAAGATAAACTTTATGCTTCTTAACAGAACTGATATATCACATTTATATCTAAATTTTTCCAAATCCTGGCTTAACATAAGTCAGAGGAAATTGTTTTTCATATTTTCCTCATATTTCCATGACAATGTGCTTAGCTCTGATTTTAAGATAATCTAAATGGAGAATGAAGACACTTTCTAGAAAGTGTGAAACAGTATCTATTCCTTTTGCATTAAGATCCACGAACCTACACCATATCAGCTACGTGCGTTCATTCAACACAGAGGAAGGCTCTTCTGTTGTGATTTAAAAATGGGATGGAAACTTTAAAGACATAGGTCATGTTTAAGGTCAGGCGTATGGTGTTAGATACCAATCTGGCTTCATGCTGTTATGACAACCTTGGAAGAAACACTGTGAATGGATCTGTGCCTGTATATATTGTGTTTAGTATCAAGAGACATCATTCTGTCAAACACTACTGAATGCCCATGATGAATGTCCTAATCGCAACACGTGTAAAGAACACAATACAGAACTACGTAACAGCCTTAGAATCTGCAGAGCAAAGCAACAACAAATGAGCAAGATGGAAAAATGAAATGACCCCACATCCGTTTGTCCTTTTGGAATGTTTTTGATTTAAAAGACGTGGATGTATTAAAGAGAAGGGGGCTGATGTGCCAATCCCCAATCATTGAGATGCAGAGAGCAGCTTACTGCACTGTGCAGAGGAATGATGAAATAAGAGCTAAAAATAGCAACCTCCCAGGATCCCCCTTTGCCCAGCACTGTAAACACCTCATTCTCCAAACAGTCCTGGGAAAAGCACCACATCTGCAAACCCCTTTTAAAAAACAAGAGTGCTTATTTTTAAAGTATGCTTTACACACATGCTGCAGGCAATTATATATATATAAAACATACAATAAACAGATTTTGAAAATGGTAACACATCTGTCTACATGAGTGAACAGCATAAACAATAAGGCTATTGATTAGGTTGTGTTGTCCATTGATATTTATAAAGCTTATTGTTATTCACATTCAGATATTATTAATGCCATGATTAAAAATGCATGAAGACATCAATCGCCATAATATCTTAATTTCTATTCTATATTTTTTTTTAAATGGCCCACTATTAAAATGTTATCAACAATCAATGCCACAATAAAAAGCAATAACTTAACAAGGTGAAATCATATAAATAATGAGGCAATGTCCGTAACATTTTATCATTCAGTGTCATGAATTAAACCGCTATTTGCAGTCTAAATCCCGAGTAACTAATAAAGGAAATAACCTACCCACAGATGAATTCATTGTGTCCTCATCTCCTCGCTACCCTGGAGTCGTGACTCCGGCTGTTTCTCAAAACCTAGCGACCTGCCTACCTAGACAGCATTGTTGGGCATCATATGCACGTGCAGCATCACATCGTGTGCATGAGTTGAGCTGACTCGAAACGCTACGAAGCCCGATAATGCAGTGAGCGCTTCAAATATGACCGAAAATGGTCGCTATAGGTTTTTAAAACGCAGCCTCCACCCGCTTCTGGATAACATATTAAACAAAAACATTGAAACACATTATTTAAAGGCTTACTGATTGCTCAACATTGCATTGAATTTAAGTAAGTAATCTTGTGGTATTTCCATTGGGTTTTTTTATCCATATTCTCTAAATAACAGCTAATGGGAGTCAAATTAGATTCTTTATACTTTAATACACAGCAATAGCATATAAAAATAATAGGTAGAAGTTGTAATATACAAAAGACCTGCGCAAAATACTGGGATGAGTTCCCATTTACTTTAAATTTACACTCGCTATAGTATCTTTCCTAAACACTTAGGTCATTTTCTGAGAGGCTAGCAATAGCGAGCTAGCTTTGAACGCTTAAGTTCCCAAATGCATTGACGTCACCGCTCTAGCTGGAGGCAAAACATAAGGAAAAACTAATAGCAGGCGCGCTAAAAGTTTGAGGTTTTGACTTTAAAATGTCGCCTTGTTGTGTTTTTGGCAGCCAGAATAGAAGGAACAGCACTTTTGGTTCAAAACTAAAGTTTTACCAGATCGCGGCAGACATTTCTTCATAGAAATCAAGAAGACAATTGAGGTTGAATGCAATACGGCGTACAGACTGGACTGAGACGATCATAAATAATGCTCGTGTTTGCAGTGCACACTTCATATCAGGTAAAATAATCGATGCATATGTAATGGTGTGTTGGTTTTATCAGTACAAATCAGCAAGTTTCTGTTTTATTGGTGAAAAGTCGCCAACCTTCAGCGCACTAACGTAGCTAGCTTAAATGTTAAACAAACATACAGCGAGATGTGTGTGCCATCCTTTGAATGGTCTCTTAAAATAATCCACATTGCTAGCCATAATCATAGTTAGCCCAGCGTTAGGTTACATTAGACAATAAGCCTTGAAAAAATTCCCAGAACCACCCGAAAGTAATTCATATGTTGTCTTGGAAATATCCAAAACTTAATTTAATTTACAAAAATAGCTGTCACGGGTTAGGGTGTTTTACATTCATAATCGGCCGTTACAATCGTTAAGTGTGTGCGCGGCTTTAGTCTGTGCAAGACCGCATGTTGCCAATTTACCCAACAGTTGGCAGAAAACACAGCAAATTGCAGCCATGGAAGCCAGCGAACAAACTGGGTCAGAGATCGCAGATTCTACCCGACCTAAAAAGCCTCAGCATCCATCTAAAAATCTCTATGGACAGGAGCATATTAAAACGCGATATCAACTCATCATAAATCCATAAATCAACTAATTATCTTAGAGTGTGTAAGTCTCCTCGCCTTCCAATGTCAATTGAGCTCGCTCCTGTTGCGTGTCTTCAAACTGGCAACCCGCGAGAGCGTCGAGTCTGAGGAGGAGGGGGGCGGGGCAAACAATATTTTGAATTTGGACTGCAGTACCCATTTCAACCACTAGCTGTCATTCTTACATAAAGCACCTTTAATGGTCCTACGCCTTCTACGGACTATATACATTTAGACCATTTAAGTTAGTGATTGCTTATGGGGATATGAAAAGACTTTCAACCAGCATAACAAAAAATGTTTTTGAAGCAAATCACCTACCCTGCCTTTAATGTGAAAATCCATGCTGCCATGTTCTGGTCTACCTCGTTAAATGGGTGAGGGAAGCGTCGGACCATGCCCTCTTCACGGAATTAATCATGTTTTGAGTTTGAACTTGAAGCGATCCAAGCAAATCTGCTGACTGAAGGAGAAAAGAGATGTGATTCTGAGACTGAAACTCTTAAATAATTTAGGTATTGTTCAGTTAAGGTAATGAATTTGTTGGGAAGCAACTTGCTCAATAGGTGTATAACATCAAAGTAGCGCGAGAGCGATTAGAGAGCACATGACTACATATGCATTCGAACTGATACACTGATAGGTTTGCACAGCGCTGAAGTTGAACACACCTTTTGTCTTTGACATAAACTCGTTTGATAAGACTTGTTTTTTTAGTGAATCGTTTGAGTGAATGATCAAATGATTCACTCAAAAGACCATTCACTTGTTGCCACCTACTGGTGTAATAACCTGCATAAAGAGTCTGTGAACAAATTTTTGGACTAAAAAATTCGAATGACCAGGATGAATCCAAATCCCCGCAATATGCGTGCGAGCTGGAGGGAACCCCGTTTCATCAGTAGGCCTACTGTTTTTCTTACAAAGCAACAACTTTGTATAATTTATTGTTATGACTCATCACAGTTAGAGTCTGAAATTTTCCACTCATAATTTTCTCTGCGGGGATTCAGGTATTTTAACTCAAATTTTATGAAAAACAAAATTTTTTCCAATGTAGGTTGTCGTGGGGTTTGGGGTGAGATCTCGTGACAGGCATTTTGCTGCCAGGGTGGAGGAGACAAAAAAATCTTGGTTACCATGGAAATATTTTCTCATGCCATCATCACACATCCACTCTGGAGAATTCTTACTCTAAGGTTGTTGCTTATCAATATCTAAGAATGCTTCCTGAGTTTACAAATGTAAATTATCTTTAAGAAGAAGGATTTGTAAAACAATGTCAGTCAAAGCCTTAAAATAGATCTGTAATGGCCTGTTTTATATTACACTGACTCTACTCTCTTGTCTTCCTCATGCTGCACAGTACTGAAATACACGGTGTGAATCTCTAAGTAAATATCCCAAAACGATATTCAAATAATAACAACAATTTTAACAATACATTAAAAGGAAAAATAATGCACCACTGGCTAAAATACTAAATACTATGCTGCCCTCCTATGGTGAAAATAAAAAGCACAAGTGAATCCAAAGACCTACACTTACATTTCAGTCTCATCTTTAGTCTATAAAGATGTTTATTGATTCAATTTTCAAGTGAATATTAAAGTTCCAGTTCTTCCTCAGCTTCCCAATCCCTGTTGGTTATTAAGAGCTGGAGATCATAAAGTGTGGTAGGAGAGGTTTCATTATTTAGGGATTCAGAGGCCGCCTGTATTTGTAACAGATTTACGACAGCACTAGGTGGATTCATCTAATGTACCTCAGGCAGAGGCCCATAATTAAGGACCCAGCATGCCGTTCTGTGCCAGGTGTACCACCAGTCTGTCTGTCATCACCAGAAAGGAGTGAGATTGCTTTTAGCTCACTCCTCCAGCCTGCCCATATAATAATGAATCCTAATTTTCACCTGTATCTTAATAAACCTTGTTGGACAGAATTATTAAGGGTAAAAGATATAATCTTTTAGTATAGTTAATATGTTGGGGTTTGGGAGTGTGTCTTGTAGTTATAACCAGGTCTGGATATATAGTGCAAATCTTCTGCCTTTAAATCTTAAGCATCTCATAGGAATACAGGCAAGAAAGAGGTTTTGTTTAATAATTCATGCACTCATACTGAAGAAATAGAGGAGAGGTGTTAAGACACAGGCAATTAGTCTATAGCACTTTAATGAGCTGTGCGTATTCCAGGAGCTTTACTGAACACAAGGTTAAAGAACACTGTTCTTCAAGATTATGCTACTGCCTGTTTTATAGAAAGTATAATAGACCACAAAAGACAGATGTACAATTACTATTCAAGCCTCGTTTCAGACTCTATACACTTTTCTTTGTATCATTGTACAGCATTGTTGGATTTTACATTGCCTAAGGCTACTCTTCAAACATTATTACTGTAGAAACTAGATGGCTTTTGTATAGATGAATATGTTTTTTTACCCCTGCCCCCTCATTCCCCTCTAACTCTGTTGCCATTTCCTTACAAGGCAATTGTCTTGTCTGGAAAGTTTATTTTTACATTCTTTTCATAGGATTAAAGTAATTCCTTTCAGCTGTGGACCTGTATCAGTGACTCAGAGGTTTAAAAATAGTCATGGTGGAATGTGATTCTGATAGCAATAAGAAAACACAAAATTTCATTCATATGGGAAAATGTGGGCCAGACAATTCAAACTTTTTTCTTTTTTTTTTTTTAGATTAGGCCAGTGACACAACATAATGTGACATTTTTACGACTGTATAATACATCATTACTATACTTTTTTGGAGAAAATAATCATGATTTCAAACATTTTATAACTGGTTTTAAATGACATTACTGCTTTAGAAGTCTTTATTTTATAATTAATCCCTGCCATTTTAAAGATGTCTCCATCTTTTAACAGTGCTATAACATTGCAGCAGGGGTGTCTCCACAATGACCTTGCAGTTCCCAATCACAACTGCCAGGTAATTAACACCTGCACATACTTTGCCAACTTGTTAATTCATAGCTGTACCACATGGTAGCATCTGATAAATCTCACAGAAGAGGTATCCTGATTAAAAGAAAACTAAAATAACTCAAGCATGTAATGAATTAAGAACATAAGACCCAAGCAGATACTGATGATGTATAATTTTTTCTTCCCTAAAATTGCCTTTAGCAAGTCAGTGGTTGTAAAAATCAGGATTTATATGCATATTTTTTGTGTGAATTTTAGAAAGGTGTTGCAATATAAAAAAAAAAACATTTCAAATTAAATTTAAGTATACAAGCATATTTGACCTTTGACCTTCTTGATATGATTCGCAAGGTAGTCAAAGAAAAACTGCATAAACAGAACAGACTGGAACCCATGCAAGCTACAGCAACAATGGAGGCGATTGTGTGAAGAGGTTAGAAAGTACCCTCATTTGTACAACTCTAGCATTAAAGAATACAAAGATGTTTACATGGGTTGTAACTCGTGGCAAGAGATTGCTCAAAATTGTGTATACGTTGAATGCCTGTGTATGCGTACGAGTCAAATGAAGTGTACTTTCCAAGGCTGTGCATTTGACTGTGCACGTACACTAGCGTTCGTGTAAAAAAACGAAGTATACACAGGTCTTATGTTTTATGGTTTTTAGTCACATCTTGCCAATCGCGTCTGGTGTAGACAAGGTGTTAGGGTGTTTCATTTAAACACATTGCAAGAGTGCCGCCAGTAGTGGGCACTCATGCAATGTAAGCAATGATGTATGTACATCTGAGTGATTGAGATGGAGGGAAGTGAGCTGACTTGGAAAAAAAGAAATTTGATTATGTTACCCCAACACTGCTGTTAAGTTTAATGATCCTGGACTATTTCTACACTTAACCAAGCCCTTGTAAAGTAGGCTATTTGACAATGCATATTTAGAGGCCTACACACTAGTTGCATCAAACTCTATAAATGTCTTCTCAGTAAACTAGGTTGAAGCTTTATTATGTTTATCTCAGTACAGTCAAAAATCATTTAGTTTATAAATGATTTACTGAATGATAGTAAACATTACTGCCCACTGAAATCCACTGTTATATTTCTTTAATTTAAACATTCAATATTGGCATTTTTTAGTCACTAAACTTGTTGAGAATTGTTAAAAAAAAAAAAAAAAAAAAAGTCAGATACTTAAAAAATTGCTATAGCAAATGGTTTCAGTCATGTTGTGTGACTTTGGCATGCTAGAAGATTAAAATTGTAAATACTATTCTGCTTCCATTCTATGCTGTTTTAAAACAAATTTAGTGAGAATACACTGGATGTCTGAGGGTTAGAACCTATAAATAAATAAAAAATATATTACAGTACATACTACATTTTTAATTACTTCACAATTATCTGAAATACTTAACTAGACTTCTGTAGACCGATATGCTGATTTATGATCACAAATAATATGCGTACTTTAAACATGACTGCCACAAGAGGGTGCTCTCAGGCTAGCACAAAAAGCACTAGCTCAACTACTAGCAATTGAACTTTGTGAACTATCCTTCCATTGAGTGCTGGATGCCTATGGAGGAATCTGGACTAACAGAGACATACCACACTGTGGGCCCATCAGTGAAAAAGTGCTTGCTGGTGGCCTTTGTGCAGAAAAAAACCCTTTTGTTTCAGCATACTCGTGTCCCCCTCTGGTCCGCATCAGCATTGTGAACTTTAGGTACATGCTGGACTCTCACTGGCAAAGCTGCTGAATCATCAACATGGCCTGAACTATTGTATGGGGAGATTTACCAGGGGCTATTGACCAGCAACTGCCTACACAACTGACAGTTCATGCTCTCTGACAATGCAAACACACAAGCATTCATTCTTTTTAACATACAAATGGTTAAAAACATGTGTGGTATTTATATTCATGTGAACAGGTTCTACTAGCAAAAAACAAAATTCCAGAATGTCTGTATAGTAAAAGGCCTTAAGAGGCAGTTTTTAAGCCAATTATTTTAGCCCTAATTCTTTACCTGTCATGCAGATTATACATAAAGTTTAAATAAAGTGTTTGGTGCAACTGCATTTATCCGATTAGTTAATTAATTATTGTAAAATGTACAGTTTTTCATGGCAGTACTCAAAAACAATCATGTAAATTCAATCTTGTTTTCTACAAAGTATAAGAGGCCTAAATTTTTATATTTTAAAATTTAAGTTCAGAAACACCATTTAGAAACAATAAACCAACAGAGGGGAGTATTGAGTTATATCACTGCAGAAACTTTTAAAAGCTATGTGAAGAGAATTAATAAACCACAATTTTTCTGGTTAACATTTGACACATATATACATAAACTACCAGTCAAAAGATTTTTTTTTTGGAAAGAAATTAATAATTTTATTCAGCAAGGAGGCATTAAATGTGATAAAAAGTAAAGACTTTTACATTGTTACAAAAAACATCTTTTTATTCATCAAATAATCCTGAAAAAAATGTATCATGGTTTCCACAAAAATATTTTGTGGAATACACAACACAACTGTTTTCAACTTTTTTTTCTTGAACAGCAAATCAGCATTAGAATTATTTCTGAAGGATCATGTGACACTGAAGACTTAAGTAATGTGTTAAAAATTCAGCTTTATCATCACAGGAATAAATTACATTTTAAAGTTTATTAAAACAATTATTTTATATTGTAATAATATTTTGCAATATTTATGTTTTTACTGTATTGTACAGTATTTTTGATCAAATGCAGCCTTGGTAAGCATAAGAGACTTTTTCGAAATAACAAAATAAAACAGGAGACAGGATCTTTAGGTGGGCTCAGTGTCATTTTTTATTAAATAGTTAAGGAACAATCAACTACACATTGAAAGACCTAAAACTCCTGAACACGGCGGATGGAGCCGACAGTAGGATGTATGGCATTCCAGTCAGTGAAGCGGCGGTATTCGCCTCTCTCCAACAAGTACTGACGTCCCCTGTAGTTAGGATGCTCAAAGAAGACCCAGGCTCCATCCAAAACGTTACAGGACTGGACCTCACGGTGACGGAAGTGGTCATAGAGAGAGGGCCAGTCCTCGCCGCACTCCATAACCTGACCCTGGAAGTCAGGCCGCTCATACAGACGGATACGGAAAATGCCAGCATGCTAAAACAGAGAGAGCAGTTTCCCAAATGCAATTACAAATTCATTTATTTCATGTAGGCCATTTATGAAGAGCAAACAAAGCGGCACCATCCAAATCAGCATAATACTAATGCTAAACTAGTCTATGGTGTGTGGTTTAAAAGGTAAAAAGGTCTGTTCCCATCCATACTGGGGGTTTTGTTTAAATCTCCTTCAAGAACAAAACAAATGTTCAGTGGGAAACAATACAGTGTTATTCAGCATCTGGCTGAGTTTAGGGCCAATAATATTGTTCCCGAATGATTAGTGTCGCACATATATCCAGTATAATAGGTGACTGCTTTTGCTGGAAAAGAGGAAAACAGACCTGCATTAGGCAAAATAGCCTAAGTACGGTTCTCCAAACAGGGATGACTTACATTTCGCACCATGCGGCAAGACCTTATAGAGTCATTGTACCCCATCCAGCGCTGGTAATCAGGATACTCTCCCCTAGTTAGGATGTACTGGCAGCCCATGAAGTTTGGACGTTCATACAAAACCCAGGCCCCACTCTCCACTCGGATGGAGTTACAGCGGCTGAAGTGGGACGACAGCTCTGGGCAGTCCATGCTGCACTCAAAGGAACGTCCCTGAAAGTTTTTGTCCTCATAAAAGATAATCTGTATGGGAGAAGATGTAGAAACATAGTTAAGCCAAGGACAAGACTGTAGAGCCAGTTTATGCAAGCAAAATATTTCTTACTTTTCCCATTCTGTCCATGTTTGGGGCTAATTTGATTCCTCCTTTTGCTGTATGCTGTGTATTAAAAGGGCAATGAGCGAGATTTATATGTTTCACATTGAGTTGCTCTGCCAGGCAAATCATTGTTATATGAATGGCTGCAGCATTTGCATCATCAACAGCTGATACTGCGATTGTTTCTAGATAGTTCCTGCAGATTAATGCAGTGGCCATTGTATGAAACCCTGACCTTTTGATTCTGCAATGGCTGAGTCCAGAAAATATTTATTGGGCCAATTAAATTGTTTTCCAGCTGCTGGTACTGGCAGAGTTCAAGCAGCACTGGCATCTAGCCACATGCTCATACTGTATGAGGCATAACACGGTCTTTAGAATGAACTGATGCATTTGTGTTCTACTGTTGGACAGCAGGTTCGTTTAGTTGCACGGTAACACAGGAACTGTGAATAGGCTATACATACAGTGCCTTGCGAAAGTATTTGTACCCCTTCTTTTTGTTTTATGTTGCTGCCTTACGTTAAACTACTTCAAATTACTTTTTTTCACAGTGTACACTCCATACACCACAATGACAAAGCAAAAAACAAATTTGTGACAACTTTGCAAATTTATTTAAAATAAAAAACTTAAATAATTACATTGCATAATTCTCTGGGACACTTGAAATTTACCAACCCGATTCCAAAAAAGTTGGGACACTGTACAAATTGTGAATAAAAACAGAATGCAATGATGTGGAAGTTTCAAATTTCAATATTTTATTCAGAATACAACATAGACAACATATCAAATGTTTAAACTGAGAAAATCTATCATTTTAAGGGAAAAATAAGTTTATTTTAAATTTCATGGCATCAACATCTCAAAAAAATTGGGACAAGGCCATGTTTACCACTGTGTGGCATACAGGCTTCTAGTTGCTCAACTGACTTAGGTCTTCTTTGTCGCATCTTCCTCTTTATGATGCGGCAAATGTTTTCTATTGGTGAAAGATCTGGACTGCAGGCTGGCCATTTCAGTACCCGGATCCTTCTTCTACGCAGCCATGATGTTGTAATTGATGCAGTATTTGGTCTGGCATTGTCATGTTGGAAAATGCAAGGTCTTCCCTGAAAGAGACGACGTCTGGATGGGAGCATATGTTGTTCTAGAACTTGGATATACCTTTCAGCATTGATGGTGCCTTTCCAGATGTGTAACTTGCCCATGCCACACACACTCATGCAACCCCATACCATCAGAGATGCAGGCTTCTGAACTGAGCGCTGATAACAAATTGGGTTGTCCTTGTCTTCTTTAGTCCGGATGACATGGCGTCCCAGTTTTCCAAAATGAACTTCAAATTTTGATTCGTCTGACCACAGAACAGTTTTCCACTTTGCCACAGTCCACTTTAAATGAGCCTTGGCTTCTTTTTCGACCTATAGAGTTTTAGCCGGCAACGGCAAATGGCACGGTGGATTGTGTTCACCGATAATGTTTTCTGGAAGTATTCCTGAGCCCATGTTGTGATTTCCATTACAGTAGCATTCCTGGATGTGATGCAGTGCCGTCTAAGTGCCCGAAGATCACGGGCATCCAGTATGGTTTTCCGGCCTTGACCCTTATGCACAGAGATTATTCCAGATTATCTGTATTTTTATGATATTATGCATTTTAGATGATGATAACTTCAAACTCTTTGCAATTTTTCTCTGAGAAACTCCTTTCTGATATTGCTCCACTATTTTTCGCTGCAGCATTGGGGGAATTGGTGATCCTCTGCCCATCTTGACTTCTGAGAGACACTGCCACTCTGAGAGGCTCTTTTCATACCCAATCATGTTGCCAAGTGACCTAATAAGTTGCAAATTGGTCCTCCAGCTGTTCCTTATATGTACATTTAACTTTTCCAGCCTCTTATTGCTACCTGTCCCAACTTTTTTGGAATATGTAGCTCTCATGAAATCCAAAATGAGCCAATATTTGGCATGACATTTCAAAATGTCTCACTTTCAACATTTGATATGTTATCTATATTCTAAATTATTGCATTACTTTTTAATTCACAGTTTGTACAGTGTCCCAACTTTTTTGGAATCGGGTTTGTAGTTCAGGAGCATTCCAATTTTGCTTGTAGATGTTACTACATTATGAGTGGAGTTAACCTGTGGCAAATTCAATTGAATGGGTATGACTTGGAAAGGCACACACCTCTCAATAAAAGGTCTAACAGCTAAAAATGCATATCAGAGTAAAACCAATCCATGAGGTCAGAGAAACTGCCTGTAGAGCTCAGAGACAGGATTGTGTCAAGGCACATTAACAGAGTACAAAAAAATCTGCTGCATTGAAGGTTCACAAAAGCATGCATCCTCCATAATCCTTAATGGAAGTAGCTGAAATGAAACAATCAGAGTCATGACCAAAAAGCTGATGGCCACTCTAGTTGAGCTTCATCATCATATATGGAGATGGGAGAAACTTACAGAAGGACAAACATTACTGCAACACTCCGCTTATCTGGGCTTTATGGTTATTTTTAGTGGCAAGACTCAAGCACCTCCTCAGTGAAGACATAAAAACCACCTTGGAATTTACAAAAAAAGTACCCAAAGGACTCTCTCAAACTGTGAAAAACAACTGGTCTGATGAACCTCAGTTCCAAGCATCATGTATGGATTAAACTAGGCACTGCTCATCACTTGCACAATACCATCCCATAGTAAAGTGTGGTGGTGGCAGCATCATGCTGTGGGGGTGTTTTTCAGCAGCAGGGACTGGGGGACTCATCAGGGTAGAATGAAAGCTCAACACAGCAAAATATAGAGACAGCTTTAATAAAAACCTAGTCTGCATCACTCAGGACCCAGTGGTGGCTCGTCAAGGGAGGCAAGGGAGGCACAGCCTACCTCAAAATTTTGAGGAGAAAATGGGAGAAAGGATGATTTAATGTTAATAAAATTCCCAGTTATTCGTTTCATTTCATGTCTAGGAATGTGTATTTTTTGTTAGTAATTTCACTGCTGTAACACCATAACATGTTACTGCAATTGAAAGCACCTCTGTTCCTTCACGAACGTGCCGAATCTGCCGATGTCATTACAACCACAGGGGATGGAGAAGGGAAAGGGGAGGGGGAGGCACATGAGCCGAGCTCATCTTGTGCCTCAGTTTGTAAAAAAATTAGCCAATCACCATCAAGTTTTTTTACATTCAGTGCTTGGGAGAGTTGAGAAAAGGTACATCGCAGGGGAGGCTAGCCTCCCTTGGTATATCAACCAATCATCGTAGAGACGTAAATTACGTGAATAACATGATATTAGTTTAGAACAGCTACTGCTGCGCTGATAATGTACTTAGTATCTTAATTATGGAGAGTAGCGATATTGAATATTTGATCGTCAACAAATTTACCAAGCTGTCATTCAGACATTCTACAAATTAAAAATGAAGGAAGACTCCACACATGATTTGCAAATATAGGCTACAGCAGCCAGCTTTACTAAATGGCCTAACGTGCTCTTTTAACACAGACATATTGGGAGGGATTGGATGTTTGCTTCAAGTGATAGGTGAGTGAAATAATATTTGTATCTGTATTATCTTGCTGTATATGTCATTTTCTTTAAATTTTCTGTGCAAAAAGCCAATTTAAATCCGCATTACATTGGTGCCGAAACTCGGGAGGAAGGAGGGACATGCTGTCGGAGAGTCCTCGCTGCTGAGGGGGATCGTGGTGCTGTGGAGTTGGTACTGGAGCCTTGTGAAAGGTGGGACGGAGACCCGGATGCCGTGCTCCTGGGACGAGGTGGGGTGGCTGCCGTCCAGGAGGGAGCGGAGGAGTCGCCGCCGTCCGCCGTGGGCCGGAGCCTGCTGCCGTCCGCCATGAAGGGGAGGAGCAGGGGACGGGGAACTCGCTGCCGGCTGCCATCAACCGGAGGAGCCATCGCCGGCCGCCAGGAGGCGGTCGAGGATCGGGCCGTCCACTGAGCGTCCAGTGCCACCGCATGGCACCGCGAGGAAGAGCCTCCCGGCTGGCTGAGGACCGAGTGGCAGTGTGTCTGGGAACCGGACCCAGAATTTTTTTTTTCTCTTTTTCCTCTCTCCCCTCTCTCGTCCTGTCACTCCCCTTGCTTCCGTCTCCTTTCTCTCGTCTTGTCTGTCCTTACCCCCAGGTGCTGCGGCCGCCGAGACAGGCCCCGGGGGGAGTAGAGCGCAGTCTCGGGAGTACCCCCCGGCCTGCGAGGGGTGATGGGGGTATGTGGCGACCAGGGCGGGGCGAGAGCCGTGAGGGAACGGCGCGAGGCCTTGAGTCTCTCACAGAGGAGCTCCGGGAGCATAAAAGGAGGAGCGACGACCGTGAAGGACGAGAGAGGACCAGGCCTGGACTTTATTTTATGTTTTATTATGTTTGTGTGGCCAGCAGACGTCCGCGAGGGTCTGCCGGCATTACTTTCATTTTGTTCTTTGTTTATTTTGAATTAAAGTTTTGTTGAATGTTCGCCGGTTCCCGCCTCCTTCTTCACACATCTACGAACCGCGTTACAATAGGCTAATAATAATAATAATCAGCAGGGGGTCCCCAGACCACTAGAATTTAGTGTGCCTTCTCTATTTTAAAACCCACAAGCCGCCACAGTCAGGACCTCAGACAGAGCAGAAGGTTCACCTTACAACAGGACAATGACCCTAAGCACACAGCTAAGATGCAAGAGTGGCTTATGGACAACTTTGTGAATGTCTTTGAGTGGCCCAGGCAGAGCCTGAAATTAAACCCAATCGAACATCTCTGGAGAAACCTGAAAATGACAACCTGACAGCGCTTGAGAGGATCTGAGGAGAAGAATTGCAGGAAATTGCCAAATGCAGATGTGAAAGCTTGTCACATCATACCCAAAAGTCTTGAGGCTGTAAAAGTGCTTCAACTAAGTACTAAGTTTAAGGGTTAGTCATCCAAAAAAGAAATTTCTGTCATTAATTACTCACCCTAATGTTGTTCCACACCTGTAAGACCTTTGTTCATCTTCGGAACACAAATTAAGATATTTTTAAGGTCCGAGAGGTTTCTGATCCCTAAGAGAAACCTTAAAGGGTTAGTTCACCCAAAACTGAAAATTATGTCATTAATGACTCACCCTCATGTGCTTCCAAACCTGTAAGACCTCCGTTCATCTTCAGAACACAGTTTAAGATATTTTAGATTTAGCCCGAGAGCTTTCTGTCCCTCCATTGAAAGTGTATGTACGATAGACTGTCCATGTCCAGAAAGGTAATAAAAACATCATCAAAGTAGTCCATGTGACAGCAGTGGGTTAGTTAGAAGTTTTTGAAGCATCGAAAATACATTTTGGTCCAAAAATAACAAAAACTACGACTTTATTCAGCATTGTCTACTCTTCCGGAATCTTTTCCATTGAATTGATTCCATTGAATCCTTTCATCTGTCGGCGTTGGTAATGCACTTTTACGTCATTGTTTTTGGCGATTAGGACTTCCGCTACATGCACACTTATGTACCATTTAAAAAAAATAAAAAATACATGATGTTGTTTTTATTACCTTTCTGGACATGAACAGTCTACCGTACAAACTCTTTCAATGGAGGGACAGAAAGCTCTCGGACTAAATCTAAAATATCTTAAACTGTGTTCCGAAGATGAACGGAGGTCTTACGGGTTTGGAACGACATGAGGGTGAGTCATTAATGACATAATTTTCATTTTTGGGTGAACTAACCCTTTAATGTTATAAAGTGGCGAGAATAATTTTTATGTGCAAAACCAAAAATAATGACTTAATTCAACAATTTCTTCTCTTCCCTGTTAGTCTCCTACATTGTTTACATTGTATAGACTGTGCAGCGCTTCTGGGTTCTATGTCAGAACGCGCCTCAGTATTGGCCAACGCTGTACACATGAGCAGCACGAAATATGTGTGTGATGCTGACACAGGCACTATATATGTATGATATATATATATATATATATATATATATATATATATATATATATATATATATACACAAGGCACTATATATAAAAATATAAAATGTGTGTATGCATTGCCATGTATTATTTGTATTAATAAAACTGTCACATGAAGGTGTTGTGAGTCTTTTATTCAGCACAACACAACACCTGAGGCAATCAAGCTGTCATGAAGCCAGGTGTTTTTTGTTTCCCAGAATCACATAAAATAAATTCAGATCCATATACTGGGGGTTTTGTTTAAATCTCCTTCAAGAACAAAACAAACATTCAGTGGGAAACAATAGAGTGTTATTGAGCATCTGGCAGAGTTTAAGGCCAATAATACTGTTCCTGAATGATTAGTGTCGCACATATATCCAGTATAATAGGTGACTGCTTCAGCTGGAAAAGAGGAAAAAAAACCTGCATTGGGCAAAATAGCCTAAGTCCGGTTCTCCAAACAGGGATGACTTACATTTCTCACAATGCAGCAAGACCTTATAGAGTCATTGTACCCCATCCAGCATTGGTAATCAGGAAACTCTCCCCTGGTTAGGATGTACTGGCAGCCCATGAAGTTTGGACGCTCATACAAAACCCAGGCCCCACTCTCGACTCTGATGGAGTTACAGCGGCTGAAGTGGGACGACAGCTCTGAGCAGTCCATGCTGCATTCAAAGGAACATCCCTGAAAGTTCCTGTCCTCAAAAAAGACAATCTGTATGGGAGAAGATGTAAAAACATAGGACAAGCTGCCATGAAGCCAGGTGTTACCACCAAAATGGCAACAGATTAAACAACAGTGTTTTGCTGCTTTCAGGAGAAGAATAAAAAAGTGTTTTCCTAACAGCCTACATAATCTGCTGAGCAGGGCTTCAAACTTTTCATGAATCATAATTGGTTCCACCTTCTTTAAAACACCAAACATGCATGTGTAAACAGAATATTTAAAAAAGGTAGCAGCTATTTACTGTAAAAAAAAAAAAAAAAATGCATTTGCAAAAGGATACTATTGCATCAAGTACAAATAGCAACAAATACAATATTTTTATTCTTAAACACAGCAGAGGCAAATACTGTGTAAACTGATGTAAGTAATATGTTATTATAAGGTAAGATATCTGCGCAATGGTGGATGGAATTACTGAAAATATCCCTTTTCACTCAGTGTAAATAGACACTTATGTTATCTTAAAAGAAAATATATAATAATTTCTTTTGTTTCTTGTTCATATGATTTGGTGGAAAAAATTACAATACACATTTTTATTAAAATAAAATAAGGAAAACATCTTCTGGTAACCATTTCTGCTCAAAAGCTACACACACACTGGCTTATATTAATGCTTTTTAATATAATTTTCAGATCACATATGTTTGGCGCATTTCAGCTCAACATAATTTTATGCCAGTCTGTTAACTGGCAACCAATCAAAAAGAAACACAACTCACAAAAATGAATGCCTCTTCAAAAATTTTATTTTTCAATACTTTTTCAGTAGTAGTGATAACAGGTTTTTATTTCAACAGTCTATAGGGGGATCTGGCGAACAGAGCCCACGTTGGGAGTCATGGCCCCCCATTCAGTGTGGCGGCTGTACTCTCCCTTCTCAAGGAGGTACTGACGGCCAAGGTAGTTTGCATGCTCAAAGAACACACAGGGACCTTCGAGGACCTTGCAGGAATGGACCTCTTTGCAGAGGAAGCGTTCCTGAATGGACGGGGTGCTTTCTGTAACTTCCCACATTTGGCCATCAAAATTGGGCCTTTCAAAGATTTTCAGCTTGAGATGTCCAGAGACCTGCAGGGAATACAAATCATGTTGTTATGTACACACCCAACCACACAGTTAACATACTGAGAGCAATTCAAAGTGATCACATGTGGTGCCATTGGACTTACATGCCTGACTAAACGACAAGATCGGACACAGTCATTGAAGCCAATCCAATGGTGATAATCTGGATATTCCCCTGGGGCCAGTATATACTGATAGCCCATGTAGTTTGGCCTCTCATACAGAACCCAACAGCCCCCATTCACCCTTGCAGAATTACAGCGGCTAAAAAATGTATGAAGGTCACTTGTGTCCCCCTTACACTCATAGGATCTTCCCTGGAAGTTCCTGTCTTCGTACAACACAATCTGTCAGACAAAACACAGCACAGTTTACATTGTGCTACAACATCATGACAGACTGTGGGGTATAGACAATCAGGGAGATAGAGAAACTTACGCTCTCAGCTGTCATTGTCAGATGTGAAATGTTGGATAGCAAACCGTGCTGTAGTCTCTTTATACAAGTCCTGAACAAAGGCACAGGTTGTAAAAAATTTAATCAGCAATTCAAAAAAATTTATCCAAGCTCAATGTATTGTTCTAAAGCACTGAATCATAGATTTGTTTAACAATAAAATTGTGAGTACCAAGCATCCCAACCTCAGCCAACGAATCATCCTCAGGCTTGAACAACATGCACACTGTTAGTCTACATGGTCAGCTCAGACTGATTATTTATGTTATTACAGAAACATCTTCTGCATTCGAATATTTGCCAACAGCAACCTCACATTTTCAATTACAGCAAAATCACTGTTTATGACTGGCAACCATGATGTCCACCAGAGAAGACACAAGGGCCAAGCACTGAAGGTGTGTGGAGGCGTCTACTGTGTCTCATGTTCTTGAGCACTGCTTTTAAAATGTTGTGTCATATGTAAGACTCAAGCGCAAAAGTCAAACACTTCCAACTAGTACACATTTCCATATTTAAAAATAAATAAATGGAAAAGCAGTGCAGTGGAATGCAAAAACAGGTTCTGTATGGATGACCCTCTTCTTCTAGGATCTGTATAATAAAGTTATACAATTTTTCACAGTTCTTGGGTAGTGTCCCCTCAGGGTCTCTGTGGTAACAGTAACTATCTCCCCCCACATAAGCTATTCAGTTTTATTTGGAATTCTTTGTTATTCCTGTATTCTTCTGAAATCATTATGACCGGTGAAAGTTGGCAGCCAAACTTAAAGGTTTTAGTTAACACTGCATCCTCTGACTATGATCAGACTGGCAATTTTGTGTCCATGAGATCCACAACCAGCCAGAGTGAGACTCACAACATCTGGTCCCTAATGAATGAATAATTTAAAGGGAATTATTAAAGGTGATAGAGAGGATTTTTTCGTCGACTGAGAATCCAAAGACTGTTACTGAGTTTTTTAAATGAGCGCATGCGTAAGAACAACCCCCCTCCTTCACAACACATTTCAAAGGAACGCCTCCCAAAACTCGTAAACACTCGTATTGGAACACGAGTGTTTACCACCGGCATTCGCTGTGTCGTGTTTTTTGGATTCATTATGTCGGACTCACTGCAGGTAACTCATAATCTGCAGTTGTTACTCCTGTCTCCTGACAAAAACATTGCATGCGGCACCTGTAGAGTGTGGAAAGTTACTGGAGAGCGCAGCCGCGCTCGTCTCTCAAAAGGAACGTCACGGCAGTGATTGACAAGCCAGAGGGCCAATCCGCGCACGTCTTTCACAAGGAACGTCATGGCAGTGATCGACAAGCCAGAGGGCCAATCGTTTAAGCGATCATCGATCAAGGATTGGCTGATGTTTTTAAGGCCCTACCTCGTGCACAGATGATGTATATTAATATTATTACTTTCAGTGCACCTAATAAATAGTCTTTTATCAGTTAGTAAAGACAGTTTCAAGTAATATTGCAAAAATGTATAAAACAAAACATCCTCTTTAGCACCTTTAAGTAAGGGAATACTTGAATAATCAATAATCCTAATTTAAACATAACTAAATTAATAACCTAAGTATCATTTGAAATTGGAGTCAGAATCAAGTCAGCATTAAACAGAAGTTGAAGAAGAACAGAAGAAGAACATCCTTTTCTTCCCTGTTGTGATGTATACAGTATCAGAGTAAAATGGCAGGACTTGATTTTGTCCATCCATAATAGATTAGATTGTTGTCGTATGCTATTGCTAATAATTTCAATAAACTCTTGAAATTATTATTCTTGTGTAATCATATGTATTACGCATACGTAATTAAAAATGCAGTTAAAGGATGTCTCGCTCTCTTTAATGTTGCATTAAAAAGAGATCATCTTAAGACAATTGTGGAAAAAAGTTGTTAAAATATTTGGGACACAAAAATCAGTTTTCATGTAATGTATAGATGAATTAGACAGGAAGCAAGAATAATAAAGAAATGTGAAGCTTATATCCTGGTTACATCTACCTACTGATCAGTAAATCTCAAACATAGTTATATCTTTTAAAAATTTGGTCAAATTTGTTGGCCATTTTGAACTCTTTGGAGTATCAAGATAAAGCTTAGAGGCCATGTCCCAAATGGACTTGTGGACTTACAATGGTCACTGCGTGCATGAGATCCTAGGGTGTCCCATTTGTCATTTAGGTTTAAGAAGGGTGAAACGGTCAAGTTGCAGCACAAAGGAAAATCGTCAGCATGGGTCAAATGAATGGGTACACAGGCAAACATGAAACTGAACAATAAAAACTAAATCAAAACAGAGACTAACCATGACATAACTCCCCCTCCCGGAAGGTGCAACCTCATTCCAAAAATAGTCCAACAGGGGAGGGAGGGTGGGTGTCCTGGAGTCATTGTAGGTGACCAGGACGCCTGCAGGGTGATGCCGGCAGTTAAGGGAGCCAGGGTGGTGCTGGCAGTTTAGGGGACCATCGCGGTGCAGGTAGCTCAGGGGACCATGGCGGTACAAGTAGCTCAGGGGACCATGGCAGTGCAAGTAGCTTAGGGGACTATGGCGGTGCAAGCAGCTTAGGGGACCATGGTGGTACAAGTAGCTCAGGGGACCATGGCAGTGCAAGTAGCTTAGGGGACTATGGCGGTGCAAGCAGCTTAGGGGACCATGGTGGTACAAGTAGCTCAGGGGACCATGGCAGTGCAAGTAGCTTAGGGGACTATGGCGGTGCAAGCAGCTTAGGGGACCATGGTGGTACAAGTAGCTCAGGGGACCATGGTGGTGCAGGTAGCTTAGGGGACCATGGCGGTACAAGTAGCTCAGGGGACCATGGCGGTGCAGGTACCTTAGGGGACCATGGCGGTACAAGTAGCTCAGGGGACCATGGCGGTACAAGTAGCTCAGGGGACCATGGCAGTGCAAGTAGCTCAGGGGACCATGGCGGTGCAGGTAGCTCATGGGGGCCATGGTGGATCGGCCTCCATGGCCTTGACCCAGAGGCTTTGCATGGCCACTATGGCCAGGGACATATAATAAAAAATAAAAATTTTCTTGGGAGGAGCTATGGGGTTGCGGACTGGAGCGGACTCTGGAATGGGCTTATGGGCTGGAGAGGACTCTGGAGTGGAGAGAGCGGGCACTGGGCTGAGCTCAGGAATGAGAGCAGGTACTAGGCTAAGTTCGGGGACGAGAGCGGGCATATGACTCTGGTCAGGGGCTGGAGCCATCACTGGACTCTGGTCAGGGGCTGGAGCCATCACGTAACCCTCGTGCTGCTAGATACAAGTTTTTGGTCTGTTCTTCTGCCAGGGTTGCTGGTTGCAGCACAAGGGAAAGATGTCAGGATCTAGATGCAGCAGCTTCATTTTATTAAATAAAATCAAAACACTGGAGAATCTCTGGAACAAGAACATAACAACCAACATAGTAATGACGAGGACAGACTGAGAACTGAGAGAAACACAGGGCTTAAATGCAAGAGCAAACAAAGAAGCCAATGAGATAATTAACAAGGTAATTAACTGAAAAGGTGACAGGAACACAACATTCAGACATACTGAAACTAGGTCAAATGAACGGGTACACAGGCAAACATGAAACTAAATCAAAACAGAGCCTAACCATGACACTTATTAGCGCCCCCTTTGCGGCCGGTATGCGTCCTCAATGCGTACTTTTGCTGAGCCTGCACTGAATCAAGCTCTGCAGCAGACTTCTACCCAACAGTCAAAGCGCCATTTCATCATGAAAGTGTGGACTCAGAGGAAGATCGCAAGGGCTTAGGGTTTAATTTGGTAGAGGGCCAGAAAGTGTCACTGGCTTAAATTCATGATGCTTTAGATTCCTTAAGTTATTAAGAATGCAATAATACACATAATTCCAATGTTAGCCACATTGCATGTCGGCCATTTTGAATTTAGTCAATAACATATTATTAAAACCTGTTCTACATTTATCACATTTACAATGTTTTGGCCTACTGACACACATTTTTTATTTAATACCACAATGCCATCACAATATTCTATCAATTTGGTAACAACACCACCTAATAGTCAAAAGAAATTGTACTAAAAGTAATTATCCTTTAAACCACTTTGAGTGCACATAATGTTGTCATTTAAACCCACCCATTGCAGGTACTCTCTTGAAGTTTACTAATAACCCATTTGATTTGCAGAAGCAGTCAAAGCTAAGCTTCAAACACCCCTGAAAAGTTTTCTCCACATTTGCCTTTGCATAATGTCAAATCTACCATGAAATAAATGGGAAGTTTCAAATTATGTTATTTTTAAACCACATCCTGCAGGATTGGGAAATGGAGACTTAAAAAAACAAAAAACAAATACAAGGTGCATTTGTATCAAAACTGATATATTAGAGACTTTATTGAAGAAGATATTGAATAAAAATTCAGATTTCACTTTCATGCACATTTACATAAAGTTTATTTTGGTGACCTCTCATGGTAGAATTGTTAAAATTGCTATAGTTAGCCTAAAGTAATGTAACTAATGTAACTGCAATAACATCAATGTAACTGCACCCCTCTTGATGCAAAATTACATAATGTATAAATTTGCTCATTTGACAAAGAATTAGAGGTCATTTCTTTATTAAAAATATTTTGTGTATATATACACAAATCTAAGGATCAGCATGATATATAACTCTTAAAAACAATTGTTAAAGAAAGGCTATAGATAATGGACAAGGGTAATAAATAAGTCATTTGCATTATGACTGGCAACACCTTTAAACAACTGCATTATAAGATTTTATAGCAAACACATTTCTAGATTAAATCTTGGTCATTTGTTGTTGTTTTTTTTTTTGTTTTAAGATCAATGTATTAATGGGAGAGCATCTAGAGTCTTGTGTTTTTAACCACATATGGTAACAAAATCAATTATGTTTAAGCATATTACTAATGTAATGAAATGCAAATCCGAAAATTATTAACGAACATTAGTATTTTTAAGCACTCGGAAAATGTTTGGTACTTTAAGAAATTCATCAGACTTGGAAACTCTTGCCTGACCCGATTTCTCTTGCTCTTTCACGCTAGTTTGCTGTCTCTGTCTCGCTCTCTCTTTCTGTTTGTCTTTCATTCCATTTGTTTCATGTAGGCTGTGATTGCACAATTTAAATTAACAAAAATCACAGACCTGCTTGATCATCAGGTTCCAGGGTATTTGAATGACAAAAACCATTATCAGCCTATAAAGTATAAAAGGCAGCAGTCAGACAGACAGCAACTGGACAGAATCCCACGAAGAACAGCAAACATGGGCAAGGTATGTATTGGGTATAGCTGTCAAAAACAGCAAAAACCTCTATAATATAATTAAATTCAAAGATTGTTTTTTATGTGGAAATTTGTCAAATTCATAAATATGTTTATGAAAACAAAACAGTTACTTCAACTGTTAAAGTTTACAGAGAGTCCATCAACTTTTATTTAAATATTCACACTTTTCTTGGTAGATTATCTTCTACGAGGACAGGAACTTCCAGGGCCGCTCCTATGAATGCAGCAGTGACTGCTCTGACATGTCTACCTACCTCAGCCGCTGCAACTCATGCAGAGTGGAGAGCGGCTGCTTTGTGGTCTATGACCGTCCTAACTTCATGGGAAACCAGTTCTTTATGAGAAGGGGCGAGTATGCTGATTACATGCGCATGGGAATGAGTGATGGCATCAGGTCCTGTCGTATGGTTCCTCAGGTAACAAAAAAAATAAATAAAATAAAACAATAATGATAATATTCATCCTTGCTGAAAAATCCAGCATGAATTCTAAGTTAATTCAGTTAATTCTCAAGCGAAACTGTGCTGGTGTAGCTGGTCAATCAGCACTTCCGCTTCCCAGCATCCAGCAAACCAGTAAGGGCAAGCTCACACTACAGGACTGTAAGGCTAGCTAAATTGCTGTGGTGCTCACACTACACAACAAGGTTTCTTGTCATCTGTCAATGGTGACGAGGCACACAAACTACAAGACATTTGGTCAAGAGGTCGTCCCGACCAACAGCGGAAAAAACGTTTTCTCGCATAATTTAATTTAATTAATTCACTCAAGTGATTGAGATTTTTCCGTTTTTTCCGTCTGCACTGTGATTGGCTGGATTAGTTCCAACTTTTTGTTACATCGCACACACTACAATATCACATGCCGATAATATCAAACAGGTTGGAAAATATCGCAGCGTCTGTGACTGCTCAAGAAAGGCTCAGATCATCTCACTAACCTGCTCATACTTAACGAGTATCGGCGAGCAAAACAGGACAATGATTTGGCCAAGATCTGGAGGTTTTGTCACAGACCTTGGAAATCTGTCTGCGAAAGCAAAATCCAGCGAAAAGTCATGTAGTTTGAGCTTGCCTTAACCAGCATTCCAGCTGGTACCAAAATGCAAACATACTTTATTCTGGTGACCAGCAATGCTGGATTATTTTAGCATTGATTAAGTTATATGATTCAGAGCATTTGAATCAGATTATGCTGAATCAGATTGAATTAATACATTTCTTTTCAACTTACAGTACAGGGGACCCTACAGAATGAGGATCTATGAGAGGGAGAACTTCGGAGGTCAGATGTACGAGCTGACAGATGACTGCGATTCCTTCATGGACCGTTACCGCATGTCCGACTGCCAGTCCTGTCACGTGATGGACGGCCACTGGCTTATGTATGAGCAGCCCCACTTCAGAGGCAGGATGATATACTTTAGGCCCGGAGAGTACAGGAGCTTCCGGGATATGGGATACAGCAACGCCAGATTCAGCTCTGTTAGAAGAATCATGGACTTGTGTTAAATTCACAGTCTACAAACATAAATCATAAGTATAAACAATAAAATTCTCACCAAGCATTTATGTTGTTGTCTGTTGTTTTTGCCTATTTTCACCATTTAAATTACCAGTAGTGTCATTATCCAACCAGTATGGAAAATAAACATCAAATGAATTTCAAAGCATCAACTAAGTTTATAATATCAATGTTCAAATGAAGACATATCATCAATATCATAAACATTTAAACAAAAAGTTTTTTAGCAAACAATTTTCTGTTGTGAATCAATCATTATACATGAAAACATAATTATAAAGATTTATACATTAAACACAATAATTCTAGATAGATGCCATGATGACAGCTTAAAGTTATTTCATAACTACCACTGTAACATTAGCCATTCTGATTGTGTTCCATTACCAAAATGATCATGGGTGTCAGAGCCATAGCCTTGTGGACAGCACTCCGACATATCACAGAGTTGTGCCTCAGGCGGCACGAGTTTGAGTTTTGGAGTGAGTTTTTTTTTCCTGATTCAGTTCCTCTCTCTCCACTCATCCTACTGCCCAGTCCAATAAAGGTAAGAAGCATCACTAGACAGGTAATGAACTTAATCTTGCTAACATTTATCATTTATTTACTGCAAATTTTGCACGCATATGTAACAAGCAAAGTATTTATCATAATGTATTTTAACATTTAAAAAATAATGTCAGAATGATATCAGTTCTGCTGTTGTTCATAAATACCAGTAGTGTTGTTGAACAATAAGGACGCTGTCATGTCGCTGGAAATAGAGTCATCAGTTTACCAATTTGTAGTGATCCTTACTGTCCTTACCAGTGCCTGAATTTGTGTACATGATATACTGATTCATGACATGCAGTAGGAAGCTAGGGAGCTGGTTGAGATGCACCCAGTGTCTGGTCTTAATGTTGATTTTGTTATGTTTGCTTGTGAAGGACTTATCCATTTCTTCCTATGTTTTCTTGTGTTAAAACGCTTAATTGATCCTGTGATTTTTTTCCTGTCTTCATTTCCAAGGAAGATACATGACTCTGTTTTGCTGTGAATTCATTTGATATTTAACCATTTACCCAAGCTCTCTTACCTGTATACTCACCTTGTTATAGTCACCTCATGCAAAAAAACTGCCGCAACTGGGTTCAATCTCATCCTCTGCCTTTGTAACAATCAATAAAACAAAATTATTAAGATTAAATTATGCTTGAACTTAAGGATCTATGTGGTCCCTGATTCATAATTGAGTTCTGTCTTTAGTTTCCAGTCTTAAATAAAGGGTTTGAACAAACACAAAATAATCCATTATGGCACTAGTAATTTTTGAGTTTTCAGTGTCTACAAAAGGTAGAACTCACATGGCCTTACAATGTCAGTTTGACAAAATCAAACAAGTAAAATAAAAAAAAAATAAAAAAGAAGTGGGAAGGGTAACATTAAACCACTCTTTGGCAATTTATCTTTGACCGAGATCTGTCCACGTACTGTACAACCAAGAAAAGCCACAGATGACACAGGTACAAGAGCAAACAGTTCTGGTAACTACTTGTAGACTGGTTTAGAAAAAAAAGGATTGCTGAGTAAGAAGTTCAAACAATGGTCTATAGTTTTTTAGCAATCAAGTTGAGTATAAAAGCAACACAGTAAAACACTGGCACCATTGAAACAAATGCAAAATCATGGGAAAGGTAAGAGCTTTCTATGTTTAAGAAGACAAATGTTATTGATTGTTTTGAATTGGATTAATGCTATGACCAAAGGTCAGATCCAAAATAAGATCTACATTGATTTTACAATGTCAGCTGTTAATGGGTGAATACAAGGACATTGTATTTTCAAATGGATTTACAAGCACAGTAAAGAACAAAGAATAACTTTCTATTGTAAGCATGCTTTTTGTTGCTATGCTTTCCAGATCATATTCTATGAGGACAGAAACTTCCGTGGCCGTAACCATGAGAGCAGTGGTGACTGCCCTGACGTGACCTCATACCTGAGCAGCTGCAGCTCCTGTAGAGTGGAAAGCGGCTGCTTCATGGTCTATGAACACTCCGACTTTATGGGTCACCAAATTTTGGTGAGAAGAGGAGATTATCCTGATAACCAGCGGCTCATGGGTATGAGCATGAGCGACTGCATCAGATCTTGCAGAATGATCCCTATGGTAATTCTAGACAGTGATTTTTTTTTTTTTAAGTAAATTGATGTTAATAATTGAATAACTAAATAATAAAACATAATAATAATTTTGTCATTCCAGCATAAAGGAACGTTTAGAATGAGAATCTTTGAAAGGGAGAACTTTGTCGGACAAAAGTATGAGCTGATGGATGACTGCGAGTCAATCCAGGAACGCTTTCACATGTCTGACTGCCAGTCCTGCAATGTCACACATGGCCACTGGCTGCTGTATGAACGGCCTGATTTTGAAGGCAGAATGATATACATCAGGCCAGGGGAGTACAGCAGCTTTAATAATATGGGTCTAGGCACAGTGAAAATTGGTTCCATCAGACGCATCATGGAGTCCTGTTAAAGGAAATAACACTTGCTTCAGGTGATGAAAGACAACAAATGATTTCCATATAGTTTCCCAACATGAAATGCTGTGACACTAATGTGCCTAGGATTTATAAGTTAAGATATCTCTGGATTACAGTCAGGACACTTTCCAAAGGGGGAAATTTCCAAAGGGGAAATTTAAACTGCGTTGCATAGATAAGATATCTCCGGAAGGGGATTAGGGCTGTGTGGCGCAGTTTGAGGTGTCTTGGCAAAAGGGGAGATTGAAACTTTGTTTATCAGTTTGAAGTGCCTTAACAGGTAGCAGTCCTGTCGTGTGAGGAAGATCCATTTAGATCTGCTCTGATGGATAGATCCATTTAGATCCACTCTGACGGACAACAACAACAATAACAAAAAAAACAAAACAAAACAAAAAAAAACTCCCTAAGACTTCCTAGCTCATCCATCCAGATAGCAAAATTCTGTTTTTACTGTTATTTCTATTCCTTATGTTCTATTTTTATTCTTCTTCTTTATGTTAAGCACTTTGAATTACCATTGTGTATGAAATGTGCTATACAAATAAAATTGCCTTGCCTTGCCTTATAATGTCAAAACTCACTTACTTCATGTTATGTTTTTGCACAGAATGTATGATAAAACCAGCATTTGTTGGTGGAAGTTGCACTTTCAAATGTTGATTTACATGCATCTAAATCATTAAAGTAACATCTCATTTTGTTAATTATCTAATATGTGATGGAAAGGTTCATTGCTTTTGCAGAATGTACATTTTCCTACATTTACACACTGTACCAAGACTCACCAAACAGCAATGACTATCAGATACTGAATGAGCACTACCTACAGACTTCTCTGCCAGGACATAGTAAAATAAATATATATATAAATATATATATATATAAATAAATCAAAAGATTTTTTTTTTCTTAAAGATGATAAAGAGACTTTAAATCGGTCTAATGTAAAAAGTCTTAAAATAAGCATAAATAAAAACACATTCTCTATTTTCAATAATGAATCTGATATGTACAGTGTATGGCAATGTACACACTGCAGCTAAAGTCAGCTGTCAATTCACCTTTTAGTGCCTAATCCATAGACTGTAAAGGCCTAATCCTGTTCTTTATCCACAAGTTTCCTATGACCCATGAGGCCTTGCGTCAAAAGTGGGAGTGTCTTCCGGTTCGAAGTAAACAAGCTGGACGTGACACTCATTCATTCAACTGTTGACAGTCATTCAAGATTTAGCGATCTAAACGGGAGAACGTTTGGCCTTTACTTAAAGACTTAAGATTCCAGGATCAATATTTGAACAATGTTTTACAATAAAAAAATGTTACAGTAACAGTAAATTCTGTCAGGAGTTCACATCAATCATGCTGAATCTAACTGATATTTATACTGTCATAAAAAGAGAACACATACCTACTCAGTTGTACCTGCTTCCATTTATTTACGATCACAAGAATGCACAAAGCAACTCTATTAAGGCTTTTAAATCCAACGGCTTACACATTTAGAAATATGGCTTAGTGTGTTCCTGCCTTTACAGTAGCCTTTGAAGCAGCCTTACAAACATAAAAAAAAACCACAATGCCTCATAGACAGTGGTTTAGTTAAAACTGCAGAACATAACAAATCTGTTGTCGCTGTAATATTACTTTGTTCCAAATGTTAAACATGCAAGATGGCAGAACATTTCTATGGTTACCAGTGTGTCAATCATCGCAGTTTCAGGAGTTGTGTTCAGTACACACACAGAACAATACATTTTGGGATTCACTCCCATATTTAAATGCAGTTGTCATTCCTGAAACTTTACAGTGCAGTGATTTTGATGGGCAGTGACAAGAATTGTGCACACAGAGCCCCACCACCCTAACAAATTCCAAATATATGGTTCCTAAGTTGAAAAAAATCACAATACATCATGACATACAATGATACTGACACACACACCTGCTTGAGGGAGTCAAAGAAGAAATTGATGTAATTTAATGACTAACTTATCCTAACTAATACACTCAGCAAAAAAATACATTAACATCTCACAACAACTAATAACTAATAGAAAATAATTAGAGATTACGCTAGCTCCAGTTTGGATCCTGCCTCTTATTAAGATTTCAGATAACCCAACACCAGTGAAGATATGACGCCAACCCCTGAAAGGACTTAAGATGACGCCAACTCTGAATCAACATACACAATGCACAGTGCTTGGTCTAAGACGCAATCATTATGATCACAACTTGTAATAATCGCTTTAATGCGTTCATTGTTTCTACCTAAAATGTATACATGTTGTTAGCTAACTGCATGATTTGTATTATCTTAGAACTGTACATTTCTATCATATGGACATTATTTTGACACAAACACCTCTGATAACATTTAAAATTTCACTCTACACTGAAATGTAGAAACATGCATTTTCTGGAAAGCTGCTTTGAAATAATATGTACTGTGAAAAGTGCTATACAAATAAAAGTTATTTGAATTTAATAATGTATGATAAATGTGCAGCGCTGGTCTCTTCCTTAGTTTGCTTGTTCACTCTGTTGTTACAGACACAACAGGCTCAAAAATCAGCAGAAAAGGAACAAAACACTACCAACACATTTCTGCAGATCGACCATAGACTGGAATGTAAAATCAATGTCAACACAATGGAATGAAGGAAAACTCGTAACGCAGGTTCATTAGCTGCCAGATGAGTGCGATTGGGGTGCAAGCAAGAAATGGAAACCCTGGAGTGGATATTGATCAGCTCGTTAAAGACCACTCATGCTGCAGAATTCTGGATCTGTTGCAGAGGTTTGACAGTGCATGCTGAAAGGTCTGTCAAGAGAGCATTACAGTAGTCCACAACTCCAAGGTTCCTGGCTGTCCTGGATGGAGATATGGTTGATGAACCTGAGACCACGAGTTCTGTCTACACAAGGTTGAGTTGAAGGTGGTGGTCCGTCAGGCAGGCTGAGATGAAAGTTTCTGAGTTATCAGCGTAGTAGTGATAGGAAAAACCATGTTTCTGAATGACAGACCCTAGTAATGGCATGTAGATATCAAGAAGAGAAGTGGTCCAAGCACTGAGCCCAGAGGCACCCCCATAGCTAGATGTTGTGACTTAGACACCTCATTCCTCCACGACACCCTAAAGGACCTACCTGAGAGGTAAGACTTGAACCATTGGAGTGCGGTTCCTCAGGTGCCCTTCGGCATGAGGGTTGACAGGAGGATCTGGGGGTTAACTGTGTCAAAAGCAGCAGACAGATCCAGCAAGATGAGTACTGAGGAATTTGGAAGCTTTCCTTTTTACTCCCTGTATATCAGTAATAGCAATGTATTATAGGGAATACTTTCTCAAACTATTCAGACTGCAGGTGATACCACAGTTATCAGCATCATCACGTATATATAGACCTTGTTGCAGAGGCAGTACTTAGAGGGACCCGCTGGAGCACACTGGGATAAGGTGCTTTGCTCAAGCACACAATGGTGATAGAAAAAATCCTCACTAATTGACTCTTCACCAGGAGTTTGATTGACAGGCAATCTAACCAATCATAACACCGAATCCGCTATTTTGTCCGACAAAATAGTCAGGGGAGTTAGCAGATTAACGTAGGTGGACCTGAACTTGAAAAATGGTGTGTACTGACATCTTTCTGCGATTGAAACAACATTCCTTATGATGTTCATTCATGTTTATTTGATGCTATAAATGAACTAGTAGGAAGAGATGATCGGTTCACGAGCCGCTTGAACTGAGGCACCACAGCGATCTGTCACGACACATTAAAGAGCCACAAAAGGGTAGTTTAAATTCATTTAAAAATGACAAAAATTCAAATTTGAGACTTTGATTCATACCAAAAGTAACCTGCTCTGTCTTGTCTGTCGACGCGTTGTCAGTGTCCTCTTTGCTCCACGATGTATTTTTCACTGCGTGAGAACATGATGTGTGGCTTGTCGGATGTAGCAACAGTAACTAAAGGGGGCGGGTCTATGCGAACGGTCAATTAGGAGGATCAAACCAGCAAATCCAATAGTCCAACAGTCCTGAGCTTTAAACACTACAAAATAGGTGAAAATAAATATTTTTGTTTACTTATTATAGGCCCCGATATACTCATGGTAAAGTTATTTTTTTGTTCTTCACATAGGGGTAAAAAAAAGTCTGAAATAATTTTGCAGCAGTATACTGTTGGAGGGGAGTGATTAATGACATTCTACCCAAGCCGTCAAACTGATGTCATCAGATAGGGAATGCCATTCCAGAGCGGAAGTGTATTTTAAAATTTTGATTAAAGATTACCATAGCAAACAATTTATTTTTTTCTGTGTATTAACTTTCACGGGCTAATTGTTCACCACAAGACTAATAATGCGCACTAACAAAGGAAATGGTGTCAATTTTTATTTCATGATGACTTTGAAGCTTCTGGAAGTTCTAGCACATTTTAATGTTATACTAAATGTTATGTTTACTATAATTATTACTATATATAATATATTATAATGTGAGAATTGGTCATTAGAAAATAACAGAAAGTTATACAACTAATATAACTACTAGTTTGGGAGAATGTTATACCAGAACCTCACATAGCACAGAGATTTTAGTGCAGTGGATCTCAACCTTAGACTTCAAGGCCTCCTCCCACAATCACAACAATATTTGACGGCCCTCCTCACCTCCTCCTCAGCTTTGCGTAACTAGTGGGATGTATATTTGTTATAAAAATAACCAAATAATAAGACATATCTTGATCTTTTTGTTTGTTTCATGGTTGTTTCAAAATTAAGTCATCTTGAGGCCCCTTTGAAGTTTGTTGAGGGCCCCCTGATTGAGAACCACTGTTTTAGCAGAAATGTATGCAGTCTAAGTTCATAGAGTGCAAACTCAAAATGGAAAAATCCAGTGAGATAAACACACACACACACACACACATATATATATATATATATATATATATATATATATATATATATATATATATATATATATATATATATATGTATGTATCAAGCTCATATTCATAACATATATCTTGATTTACCATTGAAAAATATTTTGTAAAAATGCTATTTTTACTATGAAGTAATTCACATGTACAGTAATTTTTTTCTATTCGTTGCACAATGTAAAATGCAAACCGCGTTGCAAACTCACAGCTGTACTCATGCTGACAAATATCTCGGTGGATCTCACTTTGCATGGTGAGCCTCTATGTATTTTTGCTGGGTCAGGAGCTTACCCACAATGCCAGGCACATATTCTTTGGTATAAAAGTGAGCACTTCAAACAGACTGTCAGTGTAGGTGGCACAACAACTCAGTCCTGAGGAGCAACTAGCACAACTGGAACCATGGGCAGAGTAAGTTATGCAAACTAAAGTTAAAACGACTCACAGACTGAAAAAAAAAAAAAAAAAAAAAAAAAAAAAAACTATACACAAAAAACTGTAACTGTGAGATACTTATGTAATGTAATATGAGATACATTATGTAATGCATAAAGTTATCTAATCAAATTACATAAGAGGCATAAATGCAGCAATTTATATATATATATATATATATATATATATATATATAGATATTTAAATAAGTTTAAAATACTGAAAGACAAACTGTTTTTTCAGGTCATCTTCTACGAGGACAGGAACTTCCAGGGTCGCTCTTATGAGTGTACTGGAGACTGTGCTGACATGTCCCCCTTCATGAGCCGCTGTCACTCTTGCAGAGTGGAGAGCGGGTGCTTCATGATGTATGATCGTCCCAACTACATGGGAAATCAGTATTTCTTCAGGAGGGGCGAGTACGCTGATTACATGTCTATGTTTGGAATGAATGAATGCATCAGGTCCTGCCGTATGATCCCCATGGTGAGCTCCATGAACATCTGGATATATTTGATAGATGTTTTCATAACTTTAATAGTATATGAGAGAGACAACACGTTCAAGCCTATTTACATTTGATTTCAGAAGTTCTGCCTGTAAAACTTAAATATAATTGACTTCTCTTCCACTACAGCACAGGGGATCCTACAGAATGAGGATCTACGAGAGGGAGAACTTCATGGGTCAGATGTACGAGATGATGGATGACTGTGACAGCATCATGGACCGTTACCACATGTCTCACTGCCAGTCCTGTCACGTGATGGACGGCCACTGGCTCATGTATGAGCAGCCCCACTACAGAGGCAGGATGTGGTACTTCAGGCCTGGAGAGTACAGGAGCTTCAGCAATATGGGTGGCATGAGATTCATGAGCATGAGGCGTATCATGGATTCCTGTTACTAGTGTTCAAATGTTTCAATAAAATTTGCCTAAATTAATTCTTGTCCTGACTGAATATCTTAACTATTCAACAATTTTTTTTTTTTTTTTTTACTGAGGTAGCCCATATGGGGCAGAGGATAATTCAAGGATGACAGGAAGTATAATCCAACCTCCCTGACCTGACAACAAAAATGAATTACTAAATTAGTTAATATAAAATATTATAAATAACATACTTTTTAGGAACAAAAAAAAAAAGGATAAAACAGGATTTTTATAGCTGATTGAACAACTATTATTTAACACTGAAACTTCAAGTTGAATGTGGAAGACTCAAAATAACATGCAGTTTTAAACACTTTAAAAACATTTTCTTAAAGAACATGGGAATTATTAATAATCTCTATTAATTCATTTTAATGCTCATTATCAATTTAATTTGTTTCACCACTTACCACAAATAAATTATTTTTAGAAAAATGCAAATACAACAAATATACATTTTTCAATAAAATATTTTCTTTGATAAAATTATGTAAGGATATTTTAAATCAAACAATAATATGCAGTATACAGCATTTATTTGAAACTGAAACATTTACTCTTTGATCAATTTAATGCACCCTTGCTGAATAAAAATATTAAATATTAATTAAAAAAAAAAAAAAAAAAAGGTGACACTGAAAACTGGAGTAATGATGCTGAAAATTCAGCTTTGCCATCACAGGAATAAATTAAATTTTTAAAAATATATACAAATAGTAATCATTTCACAATATTAATGTTTTTATTGTATTTGTGATCCAATAAATGCAGACTTGGTGAGCATAAGAGACTTTTTCTCAAAAACATAAAATATATATGTAATTATATATGTAATACAGTCCCCCCTCTGAAATAGTTACCTTATTTGTTGTACAGCCTGAAATCAAAACCGATTCCAAAAAAACCTTTTCCAGCTTTAAAAACAATATCAAAGTAATGAAAGAAAAAGGCAAGTTCTGAAAATTACTTAGTTAGTTTTTCTCGATTGCTAAAACACTTTAACTAGGCTTTTGAACTAAAATTTCAAAACCATAACGCCATTTATCAAAAAGCACACCCAATTCCATAAACTCTAAACACTACTCCCCTGTTTTGACACATGAGTCAGATTTGTTGAGCTGTCACTGCAGAACTCTACACACAAATCCCTTAATTTCTTATTGCGTACACCATGTGGTCATTTTGAAAGCACTAACATTCAATACTGTTCACTTAAAGGTGCCATCGAATTGAAAATTGAACTTACCTCGGCATAGTTAAATAACAAGAGTTCAGTACATGGAAATGACATACAGTGAGTCTCAAACTCCATTGTTTCCTCCTTCTTATATAAATCTCATTTGTTTAAAAGACCTCCGAAGAACAGGCGAATCTCAACATAACACCGACTGTTACGTAACAGTCGGGGTGTACGCCCCCAATATTTGCATATGCCAGCCCATGATCGAGGCATTACACAAGGGCAGCCAGTATTAACGTCTGGATGTGCACAGCTGAATCATCAGACTAGGTAAGCAAGCAAGGACAATAGCGAAAAATGGCAGATGGAGCGATAATAACTGACATGATCCATGATTACATGATATTTTTAGTGATATTTGTGAATTGTCTTTCTAAATGTTTCGTTAGCATGTTGCTAATGTACTGTTAAATGTGTTTAAAGTTACCATCATTTCTTACTGTATTCACGGAGACAAGAGCCGTCGCTGTTTTCATTTTTAAACACTTGCAGTCTGTATAATGCATAAACACAACTTCATTCTTTATAAATCTCTCCAACAGTGTAGCATTAGCCGTTAGCCACAGAGCTCTATCAAACTAATTCAGAATCAAATGTAAACATCCAAATAAACACTGTACTTACGCGATTAGACATGCTGCATGACGAACACTTTGTAAAGATCCATTTTGAGGGTTAAATTAGCTGTGTGAACTTTGTTTACGCAGTGATAGAGTCGAGAGCTCGGGAGGGGGCGGAGAGCGCGCAATTTAAAGGGGCCGCAGCATGAATCGGTGCATTTCTAATTATGCCTCAAAATAGGCAGTTAAAAAAATTAATTTAAAAAAATCTATGGGGTATTTTGATCTGCATCTTCACAGACACATTCAGGGGACACCTTAGACTTATATTACATCTTGTAAAAAAACGTTCAATGGCACCTTTAAGTCGGCACAGCTTACCCCAGGTGAAAACACTAAGAGTCAAATTTGAACACACATCAATCAGATCCTTCAATAGATAGATAAAAAGGCCAGTTCATTGAGTTTTGGAACAATGGATCCACAGAGAAATGAAGGTATATATTGAGGAGAAAGAGGAGGAGGAGGAGGAGAAGGAGGACAAGAACAAGGAAGGGGAAGGGCCATGAGCAAGACTGCTCTGTACTGTAACATTTGAGTACTGTACTCTGTGCTGTGACAACACATACATTGTTGCACTATGCTACTGTACAAGAAATGCATCAAATTGCCTCGCATACAGACAGAGTTTTAGTTCTAAACCCGATTGAGGAGTTTTTTTCGGCATGGCGGTGGAAAGTGTATGACCGAGAACCTTATATCCGTGTTCACCTCCTCCAGGCCATGGAAGAAGCCTGCCTAGACATATGCATGCCAGGGGTGGATCAGGCAGTCATGAAGATGATTTTACCCCTCCTGCCTGGCTAGGGCCAATTGTGATGTGGATGAGATTCTCTGGCCTGACCCAGACCAAAGAGCTGCTGAGGTATATATATATATATATATATATATATATATATATATATATATATATATATATATATATATATATATATATATATATATATATATATATATATATATATATATTTATTTACTGTGTTATGAATGAATAAAAATGTGCAATGTATACATTGGTTGTGTCTTTTGTGTTCATCATGTGAAAAGGTTTTTGAGGGGGGGAACCACAAGCAACATAACATAACAGTTTTGGAAATGTTGTTTTGAATTTATTACACCAGTGTTAGACTATGTTGTAGTGTGTGTTTTTGAGGGCTTGAGTGTGATGTCTGAGGGCAAAGTTTGTTTTTTCAGCAAGAGTGAATGGTTTAGAGTGTAGAGCGCCATTTTGACCTGAAAATAGGATGTTTGGGGAATTGAGTGAGACGTTATGGATTTGTGTTTACTGTTTTGAGAATACAAGACATAGTTTCAAGAAATAGTTTCAAGACATAGTTTGCGTGGTGAGCGGCAATGGACTGGTCTCTTCAGGTCCATCCACAGATTTTCTATTGGATTTAAGCCAGGCCTCTGACTTGGCCACTCAAGGACATTTACCTTCCTATCCTTAAGCCATTGTGTTGTTCTTTTGGTGGTATCTTGCCACAAAATTTGACTGAACTTGAGCAATTCTGCAAGAAAGGATGGGCAAATATTCCCCAATCTAGGTGTCCAAAGCTAGTACAGACATATCCAAAAAGATTAATGGCTGTAATTAAAAAAAGGTGGCTCTACAAAGTATTAAATCAGGAGATTAATGACTTTTCCAACCCTGTTGCCTTTTTCTTTCATTACTTTGATGTTGTAAGGCAAAATTTGTAAATAAAGCTGAATGGGTTATGATTTCAGGATGTATAACAAACAAAGTAACTATTTCAAAGTGGTATGATGATTTTCAATAAGCACTGTATATACCAAGTTCTGTCATGAAACACTTTTCGCAGGCTGATGGGTCCTTAATGCAACTGATGATATTTACATCATTAAGTACATGGCACAAGCTGATTGGTTCATATCATATCTGCAGCGAAATGAGCTTGCTGCTCAACATTTAAATAACTGGTTAGCATTCACTATAGCAGTTTGCAGCATGTTTTCAGAGTTTCCCCAGCTCCACCTGTATAGATGTACTATGAATAACTTTATACATGCTATTTGTGCAGCAGCAGTATGTCTTACATGCTCACAACAGCGTACTGATGTATGTATTGGCAGTAGCAAGTTCCTGTACTTGCTCAGAAGCAACAGCAGCATTAATCTACAACAACAGCAATCAGCAGCAGAGTAGCAGATCTATTTAGCCAAGACCAAAAACATTAACACTGTCATATCCATTACCATGTTAAAAATCTTCTGAGAGTTGTCATGATAGATATACATATACATGTACAAGTATACATTATTTATACAAAAATATTTTTGTCACTTTAAAAAAACTGACTAAATTATGTATGTAGTAAGTATGTAGTACTTGGAATTGGATTTACTGGTGGGGGGGGGGGGGGGAGACCTGGTTAGTCAGTTGGCCATATTTAATCCCTGGATGATCATAGAGCTTGATATGTTGTACACATCTAAATAATTCAAGTCCAATTTAATTTCACAAAACACAGCAGCAGAATACAGTTGTCAGTCCTGTATTTTACTCCTTGATTCACCTTATTTCTTAATGCGTGAAGAAAGCTATTTCCTGTGAATGAGGGAAATTAGCCACTATATGTAATAACAAAGTACAGTAAACAGTAAAACTATTTGTTCTACAAACCAGTGTGTTTATGATTACAGATAGCCGTTTGCAACATTAAGCAGCATAATGGACTGTTTTTGTACAGCTAAAATAAATGGAATCCTTCCACAATCAAGTTATACATTGTCATAAACACTCTTACACTACAAAGTAAGGTGGATTAAGTTAAGTACACACATAGTTCAGTTATTTACAGAGCGATAACCGCATTCTAAAACCAAACTCGCAGCCGCATTTTTTGGGGATGCCATGCTGGGTGAACGGAACTGGACTAAACAACTAGTTATGTCATGTATTACAGTACAAAAGAGCCTCTCTGCACTGCATATCTGGCAGGGCACTTCAAAGAAACATTAAATCAGCCCACTCCAACATCTTTACATGACTTCAACACCCCACCACCTGCAGACCTGGCTGTGAATCTAGGCCAGAGATGGGCAACTTTGGTCCTGGAGGGCCACTGTCCTGCAGAGTTTAGCTCCAACTCTGATAAAAACTGTCTAGTAATCCTAAAGACATTGATTAGCTTGTTCAGGTGTATTTGATTAGGGTTGGAGCTAAATTCTGCAGGACGGTGGCCCATCAGGACTGAAGTTGCCCATCCCTGATCTAGGACCAATTACAACAGCCGAAGTTGAGAATCACTGAAAAAAAACAAGGCACCAGGAATGGATCAGATCCCAGCTGACCTCCTGAAACAGCGAGGAGCCACAAAAACACAGAAGCTGACCAGTTTTCTGAACGAGTGCTGGCAAAGTGAATGTGTTCGACTGCAACAACTGGAGAGGCATCACCCTCTTCAAAGTCTACTGTTAAGGTTCCGTGTATCATAATACTTTGGCGGTTGTAGAACAAAATGGACCAGCAGCTACTTGAAGAGCAGGTGGGATTCCAACAAGGGTGCTCCTGCAGTGAACAGATTTTCACATTATGGAACATTGAGCAGAGTGCTGAATAGTAATTAACTTCATTGATTTCATTAAAATATTTGACTCCATTCATAGGGAATTGCTATAAAATATCATACTGTAGATTGCAGGAGAAAGAGAAGACGAAGGAAGACATAGAGACAGACTTTCCAAGAACATCTGAAGAATGTCAGAGTTCCATGGGAAAATGTAGAGAATGTGGCCATGGATCAAACACGTTGGAGGACGCTTGTCGCCAAATATGACCAGCACAGGACCTGATGATGAAATAAGGAATAGGTACAGGCCATATTTGGCTTTCTCTCACTATATATTTGGCTATTAGTACAGAATAGCACAAGGGAATGAGAGTTGAAAAAAAATCAGTTAATACAACCTCTGTTGTAATAATAACACATCCATTTTTTTCTGGGGGCAGTTGAGGCCTAATGGTTAGAGAGTTGGACAGTTCGAGTCTCAGTACCAGCAGGAAATGTAGGTTGGGGGAGTAAATGAATGGCGCGCTCTTCCACTCTCATCACCCACAACTGATGTGCCCTTGAGCATGGCACCTAACCCAATCCCTCCCTGGGCACCGAAGCAAAAATGGCTGCCCACTACTCCGGGTGTGTGTTAATGGTGTGTGTGTGTTCACTAGGATGGGTGAAATGCAGAGTACAAATTCCAAGTATGGTACACCATACTTGGCCACACGTCACATATTTAACTCAAACTTGCACCACCTAGACTTATTTTTATACAGTCAGTTTCAGTCTGGAGGTTTATGCATTTCCATCACTCCGCTTGTCTGTTCTGTGTTCCAAATCAGAGTACAAGAGGAGTGCAGAGTGGAAGAAGATAATAGTTATGTGATTTTGCCTCAAGGGTTTTATTTCCCCAGTAATCTCTGAATACACACATACTGTATGTGCTAATCAGATTCAATTTTTACTGCAAAAAAGATGTTACAATTTTTTGCCATCTTGACATAAACAGAAAAATTCTAGTAAATTATTCCCACAGAGGTAGAGTCAAAGGTATTCTGAAGAACAATCGACAGTCAAACTACAAAAGCATGTATATTGGTCCTATGATGGCCTCTATGCCAACCTGCACAGTCAGGAATTGACTAACAATAGAGGCTGTGTAGTCTTTAGTCTTGGTCTGGTATAAAGGTACGGGTGACAGCAGTCAGCCAACAACCAGAGTCAGCTTCAGCTTCTCTGTGGAACTACTGAGGATCAACCAGCTCAACCATGATGGGCAAGGTAAACTTCATTCCTGCTAACTTTGCTACAACGTTTAAATCAAATTATTTGATTTGGTATATTTCACTTTAAACCACTAAAATTATTAATGCTGAATTTCCAGGTCATCTTCTACGAGGACAGGAACTTCCAGGGTCGCTCTTATGAGTGTATGGGTGACTGTGGTGACTTCTCCTCCTACATGAGCCGCTGTCACTCTTGCAGAGTGGAGAGCGGATGCTGGATGATGTATGATCATCCCAACTATATGGGAAATCAGTATTTCTTCAGGAGGGGCGAGTATGCTGATTACATGTCTATGTTTGGAATGAGCAACTGCATCAGGTCCTGCCGTATGATCCCCATGGTGAGTTCAATTAAAGCTTATAAATTTGTGTTTTTATTTAAAAAAAATTTTTCAGGCTGATAACCTTAAATTAAACTGACTTCTCTTTCCACTACAGTACAGGGGATCCTACAGAATGAGGATCTACGAGAGGGAGAACTTCATGGGTCAGATGTACGAGATGACGGATGACTGTGACAGCATCATGGATCGTTACCGCATGTCTCACTGCCAGTCCTGTCATGTGATGGACGGCCACTGGCTCATGTATGAGCAGCCCCACTACAGAGGCAGGATGTGGTACTTCAGGCCTGGAGAGTACAGGAGCTTCAGCAATATGGGTGGCATGAGATTCATGAGCATGAGGCGTATCATGGACTCTTGGTACTAGTGTATTAATGTTTCAATAAAATAATTTGTCACAAAACATTGTGCTTCAAAAATTAATTCCACTTATATTTACTTGAATAGTACACAAAAATACACCTGAGCTAATCACACTGACACATGCACAGTAAAAGTATGACATATAAATGATTATTAAAGACCTCTACCTTTATCATATACTGACAACCACTATAATAATGCAGGTGGTAAAAGAGAAAGCCACATGAAGAACCATGTACAAGCTCATCAAAAGTAGGTTTTCTACAGGCAGAAGTATATACTAGCCAACATGTTCTCCAACCAATACGTCTATATAGGTCGTTTGTCACTTCCCTGAAATATGACCCATAGGAGAGTTAGCTAAAGTTGCGCCCCTATCGACAACAGGACACTTTCATTTTAATTCATTGTTCCCTTTTATCTGCGTCATATTTCAGGTTCCGCGTAGCTCACTTGGCAGAGCATTGCAATATACAACAACATGCAATCATATGATCATATGATCGTGGGTTCGATCCCAGGGAACGCATGTGCTCATAAAGTGTGTATGCACTGTAAGTCACTAAGGGTAGGTTTAGGGGTAGGGAAGGTGTAGTCGTTAATAATTAAAAAAAAAGAGTTTTGCTGGTTTGCTGAGTTTTTATGGAAATAGGACAAATGGTCACACATTGCATTTAAATGAACATGCATTTTGATTGGTAACGACAGTCATACATCATTTCATGACGACAGACGTAACACGACACTCATTATTTTTACGCCAGGAGGGCACATGACTGTAAAACGTAAATATAGGTCATAATAAGGTGCTTGAAAAACAACCAATATGGTTCTTTTTTTTTTGGAGGACAGTCTGATACTAGTATATAGAAGGTGCAGAGTCATTCAAACTAACACAAAACATCATCATGGTAACACGCATGACACTTGAATAATGCAATAAACATTCATTAAACAAAAAAAGATGTGGCATAAAGCCCACATGTACATTACTGATAACAAAAACTATTAAGAAACACGATCATTTAGACAAAATACCTTAAATGTGAAGTGTCATGTAAGGAATTCTGGGAATGTCAATTTACAGTTTTTGACTGTAAATTATGCATTGTTGTTTTTTTACTTCTAAAAGCCTACAATTAACAGCATTTTACTGTAAAATTACAGGAAATGTCTGGTTAGATCTGGTTAGATCTTTTACAATTTTTCTCTGTATACAGTATGGGAATATATATATATATATATATATATTTTTTTTTTTTTTTTTTTTTTTTTTTGTATTTTTTTTTTTTTTCCCATAGCATTTTTACAATATTTCACAGTTAAAATTACACTCATTTTCTTTTTTTACAGTGACATGATAGTCATTGTGGTCAACCTATTGATTTTTTTTGATGGTTGATGCCGATATCTTAGAGATCAGGGTGACCGATGGTCGACATAAAGCTGATATATATATTACATCACAACATATATAAAATATATTTATTTTACATCATATTTAATAAATTATAAAAAAAAAAATGATAATGAAACATTTTAAAATGAATAATTTGAACTTGATACAATATAAAAATTATACTTTAGATGGCAACTTCTTGATTCTGTAATGCTATTATAGTATTTTTCATAAATAAATTGTTACAAAATTAGGGCTGTCAAAATTAACAATTTAATGTATGCGATGTTTTTTTTTCTCAATTTAATGTGTTTATTAAATATTCAATGCAAATCAAGTAGCATCCTTTTTTCTGTGGTCCTTTGGCAGCACCACAGTATTTGATAAAGCTATCATTCATTCAAGTGCTATTAAAGCATTTAAGCGCAATAAAACACATAAAAAATGCTGTGTCTGTGAGGTGGCTCTCTGGGAACAAAACAACCGAAATGCACAAGCAGAATACCACGACCCCACTTTATATTAGGTGTCTTTAACTACTATGTACTAAAATTTAAATGAATCATTTGATACAATGCACTTATTGTGTACATACATGTTTTTACATTGTACTTATATTTTAAAAAAATACTTGCATGTAATTACATCTGTAATTAATTTCTGTATAATTACACTGTTGACCCATCCCTTACACCCATCCCTAGGCACAGCTAAATGTGACATTTATTACAGTGGGTTTATGTGAAGATTGTTCCCTTAAATTGTTGTAAGTTAAGTTGTTGTATCTTTTAAAGCCTATTAAATGTTAAAAATGATAGCTTTCAATTATACTGTAATGGTGAATGGCTAATTAATGGCTAAAATTGAGAAGTCTCCTGGCTGCTGTTTTCCATACCAAGAAAATTAATGGGAACCGAAAATACTATTTAAAAAAATATTGCTTAAGTTTCTTCATTAAAGTTTGTGGTTTCTCTCATTGAGACAAAGCTATCAACTAATCAACCAAAACAATTTCAAATTGGCAATACAAAAAAAAAGGCTACACAAGACAGAATTCTCTGCTATATAAAACAAAGTACTGTAAATATCAAAACAGTTCACCTTGTGAACTGAAGTGAGTTACAGTAACGAAAAATGATTTTAAATGTAGTACAAAATATTCATACATTTTGAAAGACCACTCAAGGGCTTTGAATGTGCTCACAATAAAATTTAAACAAAAAGGAAGAGCTTGACTTACCTGAATGCAAAACCATGCAGAAGAATAAAAATCTAATATTTGGTTAAAAAAAAAAAAAATTGGCTAAGTGAAATGTTATTTTGGGTTATTTGTTTTACTAATATTTAACACTACTTTTTAATTCTTTCATTTTATAATAAAAAATGAGAAATGCTAGAATCCTGACAAATGTGAATTTTAAGATCTACATAATAAGCTTTAGATATAATAGCGTCTATTTGAACTTGCACAGTCAGGAACTGACAGACAATGGACAGGGTGTTCTCTTTAGCCTTGGTCTAGTATAAAAGCACAGGTGACAGCAGTCAGTCAACAAGCAGAATCAGCTTCAGCTTCTCCTTTGTGGAAATACTGAGGACCAACCAGTGCAACCATGATGGGCAAGGTAATTTAACTTAATCCCAGCTACAATTTACATTCAGTGTAATTCACATTACTTTAATTCCATAGATTCAACTATAAACCACTAAAAGAATAACTTGAAATTTCAGGTCACCTTCTACGAGGACAGGAACTTCCAGGGTCGCTCCTATGAGTGCATGAGCGACTGTGCTGACTTTTCCTCTTACCTGAGCCGCTGTCACTCTTGCAGAGTGCACAGCGGATGCTGGATGATGTATGATCATCCCAACTACATGGGAAATGGGTATTTCTTCAGGAGGGGCGAGTACGCTGATTACATGTCTATGTTTGGAATGAACAACTGCATCAGGTCCTGCCGTATGATCCCCATGGTGAGCACCATGAAAATTTTGATGTTTGGATTAAATTAATTCACTCTGGACAATTTAGAGATAATGATTAGATCATTTAGAAACATGATGTTTGTTTTGATTTATTTCTAATATTGTCATGGATTTGGTTACATTTGATCTCAAGTTGGGACCAACAAAAAATAAAGTTAATGGACTTCTCTTTCCACTACAGTACAGGGGATCCTACAGAATGAGGATCTACGAGAGGGAGAACTTCATGGGTCAGATGTACGAGATGACGGATGACTGTGACAGCATCATGGACCGTTACCGCATGTCTCACTGCCAGTCCTGTCATGTGATGGACGGCCACTGGCTCATGTATGAGCAGCCCCACTACAGAGGCAGGATGTGGTACTTCAGGCCTGGAGAGTACAGGAGCTTCAGCAATATGGGTGGCATGAGATTCATGAGCATGAGGCGTATCATGGACTCTTGGTACTAGAGATCTAATGTTTCAATAAAATAATTTCTTTACAAAAGTAAACATTGTGTCATGGAAATGAGTATTACACACACACACAAAAAGAAGACAAAACACTTTTTCTATTTACATGCTGATTGAATGAATGCTGAATACACTTTTCATGGATACTTTTTCATAATTATTATTAAACAACTAAAGCCCTCACAAGGGCAGTATACTTCAGGTCTAGAGAGTACATGAGTTTCAAGTATATGAAAATGTCTGACATGAGAATTATAAGAAGGAGGCTATCAAGGATCCTACCCTTAAAAGAGCTGTATACATCTGATTATTTTAATAAATCGAAAACAAATAAAATTATTTGAATTTAAACACTTTCCTTGTTTGCTTAATTTACTACAAAGTCTTCATCGCTGATTAATATTGCTTGATTAACTACTAACTTTTGCTGATCCTACACTCTAAAAAATGCTGGGTTAAAAACAACTCAATTTGGATTATTTGGCAACCCAGCTGGTTGGGTTCAATTTTTTGGGTTGTTTTTATTAAACAACTATTGATTAAAATTACCATATTGCTGGCTTAAAATGAACCCAAAATATGTTGAAAATTAAAATCACACATAGTGAACATTTATTAATAAGCAAAAAAAATAAATAGGCAAAATAGAGTTAAAACAGCGTGTACATGTGTGTGAGAGAAAGGGTGCAGAAAAGAATGACAACTCTAATATACAGCTAATACAGTTAAATGAAAGTCCTTTTTAAAATTGAAATATTTAGTAACTTGTGTTTGAAAACAAATTTGACCATGACTAAAAGCAGTATGTCAAAAACTCGCAGCAGCCAATTTTCATAGTTCTCTCTCCTCTCCAATTCAATTAGTTTTCATGTTTTATGGGTACATTCCATAGACATAATGATTTTAATACTGTACAAATTGTATATTACATTCTAACCCTCACCTACCTATCACAGAAAACTTTCTGCATTGTTACATTTTCAAAAAAACAAAACAAAAAACAACAACAACACATCACTTAGTATGATTTATAAGCTGTTGTCCTCATGGAGACCAAAACATGTCCCCACAAGGTCAAGGATATCAGATATTGCCATCTTTGTGGGGGAATACCTGAAACACACACTCGCACACACACACAGACTTGCATATGTGACTTCTGAGGACTCTCCATTGGTGTAATGATTTTTATACTGAGCTAATCAAATTTCCTATCCCCAAACCCTAAACAACACAAAAAACTTTTGCCATTTTTACAATAAAAAAAAAAAAAAAAAAAAAAGTTTAGAATGTTCTTTCAAGCCATTTGGTTTACGAGGACACAGGAACCTATGTCATTATACACATTTGTTTCCTGCATAAACCATGTATACAAGAACACACACACATTGGTATGCCTACCATTATAAAGACTTTCCACATGCATATGAGTTTCATGATTCTGTGTAGGTCCTCAAATATTTTTATGTGGGCTGGAATTATTAACATTGCTCAGCATGTTTAGCAGCACATTCTTCTTAAAATGTACTTAAAAAAAATGTAAAGGAAAAAAACTGATAGGAATGACTCAACAACATTTTATTGTGTTTTAGGATATTTTTTACAGACAATGTCATGAAAATGATCAAAACACAGATTCTCTTTAGACTTACATTAGAAGTAAATGCTAAAAGCAAAAACAACAACAACAAAAAAACATATTTTAAGTTTAAAGTCTATATTATTCAACAAGACAATAAATGCACACTATAAAGTCAAGATCCCCAAAATGGAAGAGTCAGTAAGAATGGATTTTTTAATATGTACTGATTGCACTAGAAGTATTGTATCTTATAAAACTACAGAATAGGTCACTATATTTGGCTAGCTGACATTTAAGTTGTGTAATAAAGGCCTAGCCTAGCTAAATTATTGCCCCCGAGTACAACACAGTGGGAAATATCTAGCTACGAAATAATACCTTATTTACACCTGTAATTATTTCACCAACATAGAGTACTAGAAATGTTTAAACAAACTTCAGAAGTGTTAAGGTCCTAATAAATCTGAGTACTAAGAACAACATACCAAGCTTTAACTAGAAAGGCCTCTATTCCAACTTGCACAGTCAGGAATTGACTAACAATAGGTGCTGTGTAGTCTTTAGTCTTGGTCTAGTATAAAAGCACAGGTGACAGCAGTCAGTCAACAAGCAGAATCAGCTTCAGCTTCTCCTTTGTGGAACTACTGAGGACCAGCCAGCGCAACCATGAAGGTAAACCTCATTCCAGCTAACATTCCATAGAGCTAAACTAAATTTTTTTTTGATTTGGTTCATTTCACTGAAATCACTATAATATTACCTTTGAATTTTCAGGTCACCTTTTTTGAGGACAGGAACTTCCAGGGTCGCTCCTACGACTGTATGGGCGACTGTGCTGATATGCACTCCTACATGAGCCGCTGTCACTCTTGCAGAGTGGAGAGCGGATGCTGGATGATGTATGATCATCCCAACTACATGGGAAATCAGTATTTCTTCAGGAGGGGCGAGTACGCTGATTACATGTCTATGTTTGGAATGAGCAACTGCATCAGGTCCTGCCGTATGATCCCCATGGTGAGCTCAATTAAAGCGTGTATATCTATGTTTTTATTTTAACTTTTTTTTTCTGGCTGATAAACTTAAATTAAACTGACTTCTCTTTCCACTACAGCACAGGGGATCCTACAGAATGAGGATCTACGAGAGGGAGAACTTCATGGGTCAGATGTACGAGATGATGGATGACTGTGACAGCATCATGGACCGTTACCGCATGTCTCACTGCCAGTCCTGTCATGTGATGGACGGCCACTGGCTCATGTATGAGCAGCCCCACTACAGAGGCAGGATGTGGTACTTCAGGCCTGGAGAGTACAGGAGCTTCAGCAATATGGGTGGCATGAGATTCATGAGCATGAGGCGTATCATGGACTCTTGGTACTAGTGTATTAATGTTTCAATAAAATAATTTCTATACAACACTAAACCTAGTGTTCTGAAAATAATTAATGCCACTATTACATGAGTAGTCCACAAAAAACACTACAAGTTTAAGAGAAATGTGAATGATTTTTCATTTTGTAGCACATAAGTGTAAAATGAATGAGAAATTAGAGTCAAGTCTGCCATGTTTGCCCCCTCAAAAAAAAAAAAAACTAGAAAAAATGGGGGTCCAGAAGTTTCAACCCTTTCTCTCTTATAAATGACAGTTCATACTGCACGAAGCATACAGCAAGTCTTTAAACTTCTCATCTTTGCAAACAGACTAAAATCTTTTGTTCACGCTGACTTCTTCACAATGAACAAAGTCATCAGTTACTAAAGAAATATGTGTTTGAACAAAGTTATTTAGAACCTTAGACTTGTACCTGGATAAGAATATGAATTGTAAATACATCACACATTGGGAAAATAGTCCAACAGATGTCTTGAGCTAATACAAACCTAAATGTAGGATTAATGCTATTATATTCTTCTTACTTTTTATTAGAACATATTGCCAGTCTATCTCCATCATCAATAACTTACAAATAATCCTTCAAATTTATGATGTACAGAACAAGCCTGCTGTGAACATGTGTCGAGAGTTGTTGCAGAGCAATTATACTGTCTGCAGGGTTTTAGAAAGATCAGAGGAAAACATGGGATGGAGAAATCAGGAATTAGTTATGAACCACAGTACTAAACCACATATATCCAATCATTTTCAAAGATAACCATTCCAGCCATTTAGATTTCAGCGTCATCAAACCTGCTATTGGCTACACTAAACAAAAACAAGTGACATGTAATAGCCAAATATAAATTTGCCTTTGTCCAAACATAGGTTAGTTGTTATATGAGGCTTTCCATTCATGTAAACATTCTTATAAGTCTGTATGTGGCGCTGGGTGATTTGTCCCATTGATTTACTTATTGACAAGGGCTGTGTTGGAGAGATTATAACAAGTAATAATTATGTAGACTATTTTAAGATATCAGGGGTCAAGATATCATCTATGTATGGGACCTAATTATAAGCAAAAACATATAAATCAACCCTGTTGCAGTCTTTTATTAGTTTGATAAGGACTGCCTCCCTCAAAAATTAGGGACAATGTGACACTTTGTTGGAATTAAAGTACTTTCTGGAGCCTAGGGGACTGCCTATATGGCCTATAAAATGGTTTAGCGTAACAAAAAATCAAAAACTTATGAGAAATATTGTAGCAATGAGTGGCACAGAACTCCTGAGCATCCCTGATAACTTTTTGAATGCAGCACAACAGAACAGATTTTTTTTTTTTTTTTTTTTAAATTTAACTGCCCAGATTTCTTCATTTACATAATTTCCTATAGGTGTATTAGGCATACTCTTCTGCTGTCATGGATAACATTTTAATTCATATGGAGTAAAATGTGGAACAGCTTCTGTATATTAAAGAACTGCTGTATTCACCACTAACCACAAAAAAATTGGCATCAACTATGTCAACTATGCCACTATATGCAGTTGGGAGGGGGAAATCGATACAGAAAAGTATTGCGATATTTTGCATGGGGACATTGTATCGATACACAGCCACCAAACTTTTTAGGGCCTGAATTCTGGCTCGTTATTGTGAGTATTGCGCATAATTTTACAATAAGCTCCAAACTTATGGTAAAAATTAGGGGTGCAACGGTTTGTATCACGGTTTTAGAGTCGCGGTTTCGGCACGGTTTGGTATGAGCTATGTTTCGTATAATAGGACAATTGTCAAATGAAAATAAAACGAATAAAGAAACAGCACAAATAAATACATGAGAGCTAAGTAAATGACTGGTCATAGAGCATTCAGCACGTCATTGAACATTTGTTTACAGTGACTGTTTTGTCCATGTTCTTTTGATCATTGCTGTTGTAACATATTGTTAAACCAGAATGCATATCCATCGACTGAAACATACATTAGCTGAATCCGTCTGTCTGTTTTACACGTTGTTGTTATCAATAAACCATATTATAGATGCGTCATTAGGTTTTGGCATGAACCGTGGTGAAAGCGCATTACGAACCATGGGTGGAGAACCGAACGGTTCGATATGAGAGGCTGAGGAAGGATAATTAAAACATCTTGCATCATCATTACATGATCCATTATTGTTACATAATGTTGGTTACTAGATATACTATTTTGAAATCAAACTGTCTTGCATTATTGTGAAGGTTATATTAGAACTAAAATATAGTCTAAGTTGTATGCTTTTAAGTATCTGTTAATGGCAAATTTATGTATCTTCCTAAAACAACATATTTAAATATGATTTATCACATACTTCATAACTGAAAAGGAGCATAAAGAATAGTGTAACCTTTAACTTGTTCATTAGGGTGCTAGTAAGGTTGTTCTTTGCAAAACCTCTTAAAACAATATTTATTGTAAAAAGGAACTACATTGAACTGAGTGTCAAACATTGAAATGTGCAAACATTTTTATTTGACAACTGGGTCACACTTTATATTAAGTGTCTTTAACTACTGTACTATGTACTTTCATCAAAAAAAATTTAGTTACAATGTACTTATTGTGTTCATGTACTGCAAAACACTTTTGCTGCTATTGTTGTGTGAGAGAGGAAAGGTTAGGGACAGATTTCGTGGTATGGTTAGGTTTAAGGGTGTGTTAAGGTGTAACACAAGAGTCAACAGTTAATTATAGATGTAATTGCATAAATTATTTACAGTTGTAGTTACATACATGTTTTTAGATTGTACTTATATATGAAAATAACTGCGGTGGGTGCATTCTATTAAATTATTAATTTAAATGTTAGTACATAGTGGTTAAAGAAACAATATAAAGTGGGGTTGCACTTTATTTTACAGTACATGAATTTAAAGTGTACTTACCTAAGAAAGTACTGGGTAATATAAGGCAACTAATTGGTTTAAAGTTAGGTTTACGGGTAGGTTCAGGGTTAGTACCTACTTATTACCCAGTTACTGCAATTACTATATAAGTACATAACATATACATGTAACATTTCTATTAAAAAAAAAAATATGTAAAATACCAGGAAGTAGTGAACAAGGAAGAGATGAAGGAGATGGATATGAAGATGTGAAATGAAAACTGAGAACTATATCTTATTAGTTAAAAACATATGTGGACAAAGTTTTCCTTTGGGGATGTTTGCAGTTAAGCAGTTAAGTAAGTATACCACAATAAATTATATTGTAATATCGCAAAACATTTAAAAATCACAATACTATATTATTGTGGCTTAAGAGTCATGATAATATTGTATCATGGGGCCTCTGATTCTCACCCCTATTGCCTAGCTGCCCTATCAGGTAATGATTTCGCAGGCTGTGTTTGCATACACAGCTAAAACTGATTTCACACATGCTTCTGAGGCAGCATAATGGTCTAATAATCTACAACAGAAAGAGTTTTGGACATAACTGAATATCTAATTTCTCCAATACTCATTTCTTGCTAGAATTTAAATCAAAAGCTGAAAAATGTGGTCATAAACATACATTTATACACAAACCGAAGACCAACTCACTAGTATCTCAGAAGACAGGACGTGACACAATCATTGAATCTCATGATTATTAGTATTTCAGTAACACTTTACATTTTTATTTTTAGTTGATGCATTAAGAATGATGACAACATTATAATTAGATTAAATTTGATAAGAAAAATATGTGAGATATCACAAACTGACAAACTTTCAGCATCCACTAATCCATATCAGTGCTAATTTATGAATATACAGTAGTTCGTTCAATAAACTATTAATGTTTGTTGATGATAATTATTGATAACATTCATATTTAACTTGATTTATTCAACTTAGTTAAAATTTAAGTATTAATATATGCAGAAATTAACATTAAATTTAATTAGATTAAATACCATAAAAATTATTCACTGTTAGTTCATGATACCTAAAGCATAACTTAATCATAACAAACTGAACATTATTATAAGTGTTTCTAGATTCACATTCTTTTTAACTATTGTAAATCTTAGAAAAATATAATCATTTGTCCTAAAATAAATGTGAACACTAAGATCTACATACCAAGCTTTACCTAGAAAGGCCTCTATTCCAACTTGCACAGTCAGGAACTGACTAACAATAGGTGCTGTGTAGTCTTTAGTCTTGGTCTAGTATAAAAGCACAGGTGACAGCAGTCAGTCAACAAGCAGAATCAGCTTCAGCTTCTCCTTTGTGGAACTACTGAGGACCAGCCAGCGCAACCATGAAGGTAAACCTCATTCCAGCTCCCATTCTATACAGCTAAACTCCAAAATTATTTGATTTGTTCATTTCACTGAAATCACTAAAATATTACCTTTGAATTTTCAGGTCACCTTTTTTGAGGACAGGAATTTCCAGGGTCGCTCCTACGACTGTATGGGCGACTGTGCTGATATGCACTCCTACATGAGCCGCTGTCACTCTTGCAGAGTGGAGAGCGGATGCTGGATGATGTATGATCATCCCAACTACATGGGAAATGGGTATTTCTTCAGGAGGGGCGAGTACGCTGATTACATGTCTATGTTTGGAATGAGCAACTGCATCAGGTCCTGCCGTATGATCCCCATGGTGAGCTCCACATTGAAGTATTTGTATGAACTGAAATATTTAATTTATATTTATTTCAAAACATGAAGCAGAGAACTCAGTCTGGTTTTTCTGGGGTTCGAGAATTTTTTTGAAAAGTACATTAGACAAAAGTATAGATATATACATTTTATGTTAATTCTGACTGACAAACTTGAAAATAATGGACTTCTCTTCCACTACAGCACAGGGGATCCTACAGAATGAGGATCTACGAGAGGGAGAACTTCATGGGTCAGATGTACGAGATGATGGATGACTGTGACAACATCATGGACCGTTACCGCATGTCTCACTGCCAGTCCTGTCATGTGATGGATGGCCACTGGCTCATGTATGAGCAGCCCAACTACAGAGGCAGGATGTGGTACTTCAGGCCTGGAGAGTACAGGAGCTTCAGCAATATGGGTGGCATGAGATTCATGAGCATGAGGCGTATCATGGACTCTTGGTACTAGTGTCCTAGTGTATCTAATAATAAAACAATTTCATGAGAACACTAAATATTGTGTCTTGAAAATCATTAATGCCACAAATATTTGCTTGAGTAATGCACAAACAAATAAATTTCTAATGAAATAAACAGAAATGCGAAAACTCCATCTAAAAGTGTATTTTGGAAGTTTTCTTTCCATTAGAGTAAAAGATGACATGGAAGCAAAAATAGACCAAAATCTTAAAATTGTCCACTACATGAAAGAAGTATTCCAATAACACCAAAATAATAAAAACAATTTATTGATTTGTGCAAAACAAACAAATTATTAGTGAAACTATGTCCCTCTCCTTGGTGCAGTCATTTATTCTACATATATATAGCTACTTGAAAATAGTATTGTAGAAAACGCACATTGTGGCACAGTTTTCTTTGCTGTTGCCTGCTCTTGTGATAAACCTAGTGAATACTAAAGAAGACAATGGTCTCTGTGTGAACTGATTATTTTGTAGAAATCTGTGGAGTATGAAACAACTGCGTGAGTGTGAGGGGAATTAAAATAAATTGGTAAGGAAGTCATAGTTGTGTTAATATATTTGACATTTTGTTTATTATTTTTTTTAAATAAATAATTATGAGAAGCGCCCTTTTTTCCATTTAAGCTCCTGCCCCCCAAAATGTCTGCCAAATGTCCCCTCACTTCTTCGGCTAGCTCCATTGTCCTTAGGCCAGAAGCAGGAGCCCTCTCAGTGGTTTCTTCCGCAAAAAGTGAGGACTCACTCCTCGTCGGTGACTGATAATTTAGACATAGTGTCAGATGAAATGGACAGAAAACCATGCAGCAGGTCACTGAATACGACGAGCTAGTTGAACTTATGACAGTGGCTGAGCGTTATCTGTGTAGTGATAAGTTCACAGCTCTGGTGAGCCTATTGTTTCTTCCAGACCTGCACACGGAGGTGTCAGGTTCATGGAGACATCCATACTTGACTCGTGTGGCTCATTCAGCTTCTAATTATTCGAACGTAGAGGGGCTGAGCGAACAGGGTTATGAGAGGATGCTTCATCAATGAAGGCCCCCATTTTCCCTTCTAAACCATGTCAGATGACATTGAGGTTGAAAGTCAAAGTGTATGCAGTGGCTGGTCAGAGCTTTGCACACTATGGCAATACTGCAAGCTTATCAGGCAGATCTGCTCAAAGACCTGGATCAAGGGGAGGGTTTATACTTTCTTCTCTGTCACCTTCTCCAGGTAACTGTGTATTAAGTAAGGTTATGCTCCTTCCCATTGCCCAAATTATGGTGGAATCGTTATATATGGGTTATGTTGAATTTCTGGTTTCTCTTTTTTAAGGGGTCTTGATTTTCCTGGAGTGTGGTTCAGAGTAGTTGGGACTCCAAATTTGGCATAGAAGCTTCAGGGCCTTTCCTAACATCACTTACATTACTGGGAGCAATGTTGTGCAAGGTGTGTACTGCTTGCCAGCTGACACACAACAGGCTTGGGGCTGAGGACTTGGAGTGTGGGTGCCTAGGGTTTTAGATTACTTTTAACTTCAAGCAGACACTGGTCAGCATGACGTACTTGATATTGATGCCCCCATATCATCAGCTGATGCGGCGATGAGTTCGCTTGAAAGGGAATATCTAGGTCACCACTGTAACCATGGTTCCCTGAGAAGGGAACAAGATGCTGTGGCACATTGCCATTCTTCGGGCATGCCTGTAAGTCTTCCTTTAGAAAATTTGAAGCTGATGGCATGTTTTTAGGTGCCCTTCTTATATGCTGGGGCACACCGTGAATGCCGTGTTGGTAGACGAGCCTCAGACACCAGGTTCTGTGGAACGTGGCGTCTTATTCCCTTTCTTAGGGAACCATGTTTACAGCTGTAACCTAGACGTTTTCTAAACATAGAAATAGACTTTTCCTCACAAGAAATTGTTCTTTTGTATCAGTGCTTCACTAGGAAAATCAGAAAGCACACAACATATACACCTTTCCAAAATGCATACCCATCAAAAAATAAACAAACCAAATCTATTCGGTAAAGGTGGGAATATGGAAAAATAAAAAGTTTAAAGATGAAAACTCCATTAATAATGTTTAATTTTTTTTTGTTTGTTTGTTTTATAGACTTTTAACACTCAGGGGTCTCCGGTAACACAGGCGATACCACCTCAGTTTTTTTCTTACTAGTGCGAAAGAGACCCAAAATATTCAATTTTGGACATACAAATAAGAGTTATACTGTGTACACTCACAGTAAAAAAAAAATGTTGTGCTTTTTGCACAATAAAGAAAACTAACATGACGTGCGATCTGTTGTCTCTCTCTGAATGAAGTCCATTCTGATACTCCTCAGAAAATGAACTGTAACTTAGAGAAACTCAGATTCATGTGCTTTTCATCGTTTTGAGATGCGGTGAGGAATTACCTCTGTTCTGTGTGTCTCTGTGTGAATGAATGGGGCAGATGCGCGGTTTCCTTCACTACACATAATTTACATAAGTAAACATGACTTATTGGCTTTTTCCAAACTATATTGCTATCCTGAGATGAGTGAAATCAACTGAAATACGTAATAAATACTGAAATAAAATGTGTTAGCAACGTTAAACTGCACATTAACATTTATAGGCTCTATAATATAACAAATATAAATACATAAAATTTCATAGAGGTAATATGAGTGCTAACACAAAGTTTTTTTGGCCTGTTTTAGACAGTGTTTACTTCATTAATTTAATCTTTTGACCAGTACTGTATATAATTTAAAAGATAATAGGCCCATACAAAATAATACGTGCAAGCATGATATCATGTTCTCTGTTAATCATGTTCTCAATCATGTTCTCTGTTAAGAGTGGACATTATATTAACGTTAATACAATAATTGATATAATCCTGTTATCGGAATGCTCACAGTTGTTGTTTTTTTCTTTTATCTCACAGATTTGAGAATCATAGTGACCAGATATTGGCCCACATTGGAATGTATGAACATGATAGTGAGATCACTGACTGGAAGCAGGAAATGTTTTTTTTTTTTTTTCTCCAGTGCATACAAACACCAAACACCATGGAATACCAGGTAAATAATGTTCACTTATATCTTTGAACAGGATTTATTTCCAGGTAAAACTGTGTATTCAAAATGTGCCCTTGACTCTCATTTATATCATTAACTATATTCTAAATAAACTACAAAATAAATGACTTTGTCCTCAGATTCTTTAGTTCTCTCTCACATAGCCTACCTGACTGAAAGGCTCATTATGTGGCTCATTATGAGGGTCTTTGTCTCCTCAGGTGTGAATCACAGCATTATTCAGGATTATCCACACCTCCACGCATACTGTTTGTTCTAAACAAAAAGTGTCTTACAAAATTTAAATCAATATTGTTTAATGTGAATAAGTAGGCAGGATGATTTTCACATCATTTGAAGCAAAAATTCTAGGCTTCTACATTCAGTACCCAGAAGTCTTGTGGACACATATTTAGTATTTGTTTTGTGGCCTTATTTCAGTGACTTATTTTTTTGTTTGTTTTTTCAATAACCATATCTAAACGTTATTCTCTCAAAAACACAAACATATACATACATGTTGCTCACATATTATGGTAGCCTAGTTCATGCTGAATTCAGTGTAATGACACTTTTACCATTAATATGTTCATAAGCAACTGAAAAAAAACACAAATGTCAGCTCAAATGGAACTTATGACTATATCAAAAAGCCAAAAATCCTCAGACACTATTCTAGGAAAGAAATTATTTAATTAAAAAAATAATTCTCAATATATTCACAATTGTGAGTCTGTAGTCTTTAATTTGAACAAATATTAACTTCAGAAGAAAATCATGACTAAGTACTAAGATCTAGATACTACGCTTACCAGCAGCCTCTGTGCCAACTTGCACAGTCAGGAATTGACTAACAATAGAGGCTGTGCAGTCTTTAGCCTTGGTCTTGTATAAAAGCACAGGTGACAGCAGTCAGTCAACAACCAGAGTCAGCTTCAGCTTCTCCTTTGTGGAACTACTAAGGATCAGCCAGCGCAACCATGATGGGCAAGGTAAACTTCATTCCAGCTAACATTTTCAAAGTTGAATTCAACTGAAAATAAAGTAGGGAAAAAAATAAAATCATTTAAACTTTTGAATTTTCAGGTCATCTTCTACGAGGACAGGAACTTCCAGGGTCGCTCTTATGAGTGTATGGGTGACTGTGGTGACTTCTCCTCCTACATGAGCCGTTGTCACTCTTGCAGAGTGGAGAGCGGATGCTGGATGATGTATGATCATCCCAACTATATGGGAAATCAGTATTTCTTCAGGAGGGGCGAGTACGCTGATTACATGTCTATGTTTGGAATGAGCAACTGCATCAGGTCCTGCCGTATGATCCCCATGGTGAGCTCAATTAAAGCTTGTATATCTATGTTTTTATTTTAACTTTTTTTCTGGATGATAAACTGAAATTAAACTGACTTCTCTTTCCACTACAGTACAGGGGATCCTATAGAATGAGGATCTACGAGAGAGAGAACTTCATGGGTCAGATGTACGAGATGATGGATGACTGTGACAGCATCATGGACCGTTACCGCATGTCTCACTGCCAGTCCTGTCATGTGATGGACGGCCACTGGCTCATGTATGAGCAGCCCCACTACAGAGGCAGGATGTGGTACTTCAGGCCTGGAGAGTACAGGAGCTTCAGCAATATGGGTGGCATGAGATTCATGAGCATGAGGCGTATCATGGACTCTTGGTACTAGTGTTTCTATTAATAAAATAATTTCTCTACAACATTAAACATTGTCTTGAACATCATTAATGCCATTAATATTTGCTCAAGTACTCTACAAAAACCCTCCACAATGTTGTCAATAAAAAAAACTAATTAAGAGTTTCACATTTAACTTTAAAATCCTCTGACTGATTCTTTTCAGTGTGTGTGTCACACATTATTAAAGAATATCACATGACACTTCACAGTTGATGTGCTGGGTGACAGCATGTAAGTTTGCAGTTTAGTTGACCTACATGTTTACTTTTATTTTTAATTCACAACTTCCCAAATCTACTTAGGGATCACTGGTGGCAAATAAAAGTATAAACATCAAAATTAAATTGTTAAAAATAACTTGATATGAATAACTTGGACTCAATCTTTTTTCTCTAGATTCTCTAAGAAATATCTAATATCCAGGTCCTTAAATATATTTTAATAAAGGTATGACATTAATGCTTTTATAATTATCAAATTATCATAGCTGTTTATTTGCTTTGCAATGCAGTGTTTGAAAGGCTTTTTCTGTGGCTTTGAAGCACTTTATGTCCTGGAAGGGAAGAAAATTAGTTACTGCCTAGGGGTGGGTATTTCTAGAAACCGAACCGGATTATGGAAAATCGCAATCCAATTCTAAAAACAATTAAACAAAGAGTTTACTGACATAGAATATCAAATTTACATGTTGAATTTTATTAAATGACTTACTATTATTATTATTTATTAAGTTCTCTTTTCTTCTGCATTATTGCGGTTTATTACTGATGACATAGACAGCAACAGGTCTTAATATGCTTAATTCACACTAAAGCACAGACCTATTTTAACATATCAGATGTTTAGTCCTATCTTTAAGACATAACTGTTTATCTTAAATGTGCATCATGAAAGCATTTGGATATGCAAGTGCATTTAACCGCTTACACGAGTCACAGACAGCTGTATGCCACAAACACCCTTCAAAACGAACATTCAAAGAGCACATGAAAATTTGAAAGCAGACATCTGTCATTAAGTGAGTTTTGTGCATCAAATTTATACTGCATTCCAAACTGCATTTTGCCTTTGTAGACTATTTAAAAGAGAAAAAAAATGCAATACCAGAGAAACTGCACATTGTCAAGCAAAGTGCGCATTTCTCACAGTGCGTGTCCTGTGCAGTGAAGCAGCTGCCCTTCTCTTTCACTTCAACCATAAAACCTTATGCAAATTTATATACTTGTTCCAATGGTTTTGTGTGTGTGTGTGTGTGCGTAACTAACAGCATGAAGAATATGGTTGTTTATTGTGCACACAAGTTCCATCACATATTCAGAAAAAAAACGATGTTCAGAATTGTTAAAGAATTGTGAAGCATTGGAGAATCAATTTTTTTCTCCCACCCCTATTGCTGACAAACTTGTAGAAGGTCTTTAGGAGGAGTGGACTATCTAGTTATGAAATACAATCTTTGTGAGAAACGTCAAATTATTTCCAAATAGGTAATGTAGATTATTTTTACACATCAGTATTTACTATGATTTATACAAACTACAATTTTTATCCTAGTACTTCTGTGATATAAAAATACTATGTGGCTGAAAGAAGTAGTTGTTTTCTCTGGGTCACCAGCAGTTTGAAAAAATGGCACAAATACAGATTTTCAAATCATTTTTTGTCAAAGTACAAGGTAATTAATTATTGTGTTTTTTGTACTATGGTAAGATAACAATTCATCTTTTCATAATATAAGGAATGCATACTATATTAGACCATCCCGTACTTACTGTACCATAATATCAGATTGGTGTAAATAAAGAATTATTTAACCCTTTAAAGCCTGACACATTTGTCAGAATGTTTTTATTGAACAGGTTATTGAACAAAGAAATCTGGACAAAAATTAGACAAAAACGATTTGCTTATGCGTTTTGTTTTTTAAACCTTTTTGATTCAATCATCAGGCTTTTATGGCCCATTTATTATAATATAGTGAGAATATGGAGCTCAAACACCTCAGTTTTATTTAGAGGCATAAAATGAGCCAAAATATACAATTTGCTGCAGATGTTGTTATTTATATGGTCTAAAAGTAAGATAAATTCTGATAGCTTGTAATGTAAATCAATGAGATTTTGATTTGCTCATGTAATTTAGAGGCCTTAGAAAGTCAAGTATCAAATATGATACAGTAGGCTTTATAAGGGTTAAACAATCTTCAAAAACACTTATTGTATCAGTCTGGTTCCATTTAATCCCTTGATTTTGAGGCTAATTAAATTTCTGTCCTTTATCTCACAGACATTGTGTAAAACCAGCCAATTAGAAGAGAGCTTGCCAGATCAAGAAAGTGCTTTCTGGTTTTATATATAATATACATACAGTAAGACTAGTTATCCCACAATTAGTCCTCACAATCAGTCTGCACAATTTCAATATACTGTATGATACAGCCAGCTTCACAAGGATATAAGTGCTTTCATTGTGTCCTTGATCCCCAATATTTCATGTAGAGGGTGTAATCAAAACAGGACCTATAAAGCATTATTTTTTAATTGAACACCAATAAAAAACAAAAACAAACCAAATCCAAATGAACAGAATGTGGGAGTCTGAAAGGACAATCAATCTGTAAGAATGAAAGTATTTCGCTGTTTAATGGTTAGAGTTTTTATATTCTAAAAGCCAAAAACAAACCAAATCCACAAATCAGAATGCAAGAATCTGGAAAAACAGACAATTTGTAAGAATGAAAACTCTTTTACTTAAGCAACATAAACTTCAGAAATGATACAGGCCTAACAATGTGAACACTAAGATCTACATACCAAGCTTTAGCTAGAAAGGCCTCTATTCCAACTTGCACAGTCAGGAATTGACTAACAATAGGTGCTGTGTAGTCTTTAGTCTTGGTCTAGTATAAAAGCACAGGTGACAGCAGTCAGTCAACAAGCAGAATCAGCTTCAGCTTCTCATTTGTGGAACTACTGAGGACCAGCCAGTGCAACCATGAAGGTAAACCTCATTCCAGCTAACATTTACACTAACTTTAACTCCAAAATGTATTTGATTTGTTAATTTTCACTTTAAACCACTTAAAATATCAACTTTGAATTTTCAGGTCACCTTCTATGAGGACAGGAATTTCCAGGGTCGCTCTTATGAGTGTTCGGGTGACTGTGGTGACTTCTCCTCCTACATGAGCCGCTGTCACTCTTGCAGAGTGCACAGCGGATGCTGGATGATGTATGATCATCCCAACTACATGGGAAATGGGTATTTCTTCAGGAGGGGCGAGTACGCTGATTACATGTCTATGTTTGGAATGAGCAACTGCATCAGGTCCTGCCGTATGATCCCCATGGTGAGCTCTATGAATGTATTGTTTTGTAATATATACATCCAAAGCAACATCCTTTAACTTAGAATATTTCTTAATGAAATATTTAATTTATATTTATCTAGAATCATGAAGCAGAAACCTGATCTAAATAGTTTTTTTCTACCTGCTAAACTTGAAAATAATGGACTTCTCTTCCACTACAGCACAGGGGATCCTACAGAATGAGGATCTACGAGAGGGAGAACTTCATGGGTCAGATGTACGAGATGATGGATGACTGTGACAGCATCATGGACCGTTACCACATGTCTCACTGCCAGTCCTGTCATGTGATGGACGGCCACTGGCTCATGTATGAGCAGCCCCACTACAGAGGCAGGATGTGGTACTTCAGGCCTGGAGAGTACAGGAGCTTCAGCAATATGGGTGGCATGAGATTCATGAGCATGAGGCGTATCATGGACTCCTGGTACTAGGGTTTATATTAATAAAATATTTTCTCTACAACACTACACATTCTGTCTTGAAAATCATTGATGTCAATAATATTTGCATTAGTATCCCACAAACAACACTTCATAAATTAAACAGAACTGTAAAGAAATGACTGAATTCTATTATAGTATAGTAAGATAGCAATCTAACCTATATACTGTAAATATGAAGGATGCAAGCTCTCAAAGGACAAGGTCCAGTCAAACATGAAACCCTATAACTGTAAAAATAGACACAATTGCATTAAAATAATAATGCATTAACATAATGCATTATACATTATGTTAATGCATTATTAAAATGCTTATGTTTTATTACAATTTATCAGAAATAAATTATTCAAAATGCAGTCCTTAAATGTTACCCAAAATCATTTACTCATCCTCATGTTATTCAAAACGTTTATGATTTTCTTCTGTGGAACACAAAAGAAAAAAAGAAAAAAAAAAAAATCTATATTTGGGTCAAAGATGAGACGTCTAAATTTGTTATCCGAAGGCCATCAATTTAACATAAAAAGATAAATAGATGTAAATATAATATTAAATCACTTAACTCTTACTCTTCTTTTGACTCAGAAATATTCACATTTAATCAATATTTTAGGCCATAGATACGTGTCATTCAGGGTAACAAAATATTGTCATACAGTACAACAGCAGTATTTCATATTAAAATACAATCATTTTGTTTTATTGACTGAGAGATGAAATAAATCTCAAAGGATGAAGTGAAAGATACTTTTAATAGATTTTAGCATTTTTTCAGTGTAAGACAGGAAGAAAAAAATTAATTTTGTACCTGTGACGCATCAAATATGTATTCAAAATAAAATAATGTCATTTTTTTCCGGGTAGCTATATTTCTACAAGCCTAAGCGTCGACATATAACCTTGCGATTAAGTGTATGTTAAAAAATAATCATTTTATGCCCATTTTCCATAGTGTTATACTGAATGACATTTTAGGGTACATTCATTTCAATCACAATAAAAATTAATGATTGGCTTTATTCTTGAATATATCTAATATAAGGGCATACGTGTCACTCTAATGAACATAAAAAAGCCTTTCATGGAATTGTAATTGCTGTTTTATTTTTTGCTACTTTGAAAACCTTGTACGTCTTTGACCCATTAACAAAATAAATAAATTAATTAATTTTAAAAAACCCAGTATTTGTTTTTCATACAATGAAATTCAGTAGAGTCCAATGTTGTATTACTGTTGGTCCAAGTATCTAGATTTAAAAAAAAGTACAGTATTTATATATTTAAAAGGTAAACTACATAATTCTGGGTTTCTATTGACACCTGTAGCTTGAGATGTAATGGTTGCTTGTGATATCCATATCAGCGGTGCAGCTAGCTACAACAAGAGTCACTAACATTAAAAAATAAAGTTCACAAGACATATATTTGAAAAAATATAATCTGAGCAATTACCATATCTACTGCCATAGCCAGACTTCCTACTCCTTTTTTTCCCCTTTTCTAATTAACAGAAGCATATTAAATACCACGAGACGTGATAGTTTTTTTTTTGCCTCTAGAGACTGCTCTTGTACTGTGTAATGGCAGCGGAGCCTTCTCAGCCACTCTCACAATAGAAATAATTGGGAGAAACTATCGGTATGGATTATCGCTTATAACTGATAGTTCCAGAAAACGTTAATCGGTGCCAATGAATGAGCAAAACCCATAAATCGGTTGAGCTCTACTTATTTCTTTCAATTTATTTTCAAGATCTGAAGTGAATTATCCATTGCTGCTCTCAGTATGGCTGTAACATTCATGCAAAATGATATTAAAACTTACAATGAATTCTTTTAACTCTTAATAAAGCACCTAATCAGTCATCAGCTTCAGAAAACACGTCATCAGCTTCATTGTCTTCAGGAAGCCACTTGTCTGTGTACTGCATGAAGATAGCCATATGTATTAAAGGAAGAGAAGGTAAGAGTGTATTAAAGGAAGAGAAGGTAAGAGTGTATTAAAGGAAGAGAAGGTAAGAGCATCTCCCTCCATGCCTTCGTTTTATAACCCCTGGCGATGGTCAGGAGCTTTGTGTTATCTGTCTGGGAGTGGAGCATGCATGTTCAGCCCTCAAGGGGGCTGGATGCTTTCATTGTGATGGTTTGAGAAATCTGCACTCTCGGCTGGCGCTCTTCATGAGTGAAGAGAGTCAAGCCACTGAGCCTTGTGGCTCAAGCCCCGCGCTTGCCAAGGCAGTGCGCAGGATGCAGCCGTGGGGATCTTAGATGGAGCTCCAACTAGCTCCATTGTCCTTAGGCCAGAAGCCGAAGCCCACTCAGTCGCTTCTTCCACAGAAAGCAAGGACTTACTGCTCGCTGGTGACTCTGATAATTTAGACGTGGTGTCAGATGAAATGGATAGAAAACCTGTTTCCTGCTCCATGCAGCAGGGCACTGAATACGACGAGCTAGTGGAACTAAAGACTCGTGCCACAACCCAACTGAGTTTGGGATGGTCCGGCTTGAAGCGCAAGACCACAGATAGTGGCTTAGATGAGTGTTATCTGAGTAGTCATATGTGCACAGCTCCGGTGAGCCTTCCATTTCTTCTAGACCTGCACATGGAGGTGTCAGGTTCATGGAGACATCCACACTCGACTCACGTGGCTCAATCAACTAAATTAACGTAGAGGGGCTGAGCAGGAGGGTTATGAGAGGACGCCTCGGTGGAGAGGAATTTGGTATATTACCTTTCCCCAGGGACATCTTCATCAATGGTTTAGCGGGCAATCGAGGTTGGTGGTCAAAGCTTATGCAGCGGCTGGTCAGATGGCGGAGCTTTGTACACCATGGCAATACTGCAAGCTTAGCAGGCAGATCTGCTCAAAGACCTGGATCAAGGGGAGGGTTTATCCCCCAAAGGTAGTCTCTGAACAGCGTATAACCACAGATCTAGCTCTTTGTGCCACCAGGCAGGCAGCCCCCTCCCTTGGCCGGTTTATGGCTTCTATGGTGATGACATAGAGGAATCCGTGGCTTAATTTGTCAGGCATTAAGGAGTGTGACAAAGCTGTCCTCGTGGATGTCCCTGACTTGCCCTCTGGACTGTTTGGCACTGCTGTTGAGATGGAGGTAGACAGGTTTAGAGAGGTGAGAACACAGTCAGCCACCTTTGGGAAGTTTAACCCTCACCGAGTGCAGGCCCTCACCAGGGACAAGTTCCTAGAGAGAAGAGTAGACGAGTGTAGCTGCCTGAGCCCCCCTCTGAGGAGGAGTGAGCGGAGGCGGCGTAGTAGCCAAACTATGATCCGAGGGCTTTGAGTGCGTCAAAATAAGAGAATGATTGAGTGGGGCTGCTGCCTAAGCTTTCGCCCCCTATTTTCATTAATTTTATTCTTTCTTCTTATTATTCCTTTCTGCTAGACTAAACGCATCCTCCCTCCCCCTCTGAAGAGGGTGTGGGCTACAAGAGCTTGTTTTTACAGGAGAATAAAAATCTATTCCCTCCCCCTCTGAGGTGTGTGTTGGAGTACAAAAATTCTCTTTCAAAAAATAAAAATGTCCTCCCTCCCCCTCCAAGGAATGTGTTGGGGTACAGGAAGTTGTTTTTAGAGGAGAGTAAACAGCTTGTTTTTAGAGATTAAAAAAAGTCTCCTACCTTCCACTCTGAGGAGGGTGTGGAGGTACAAAAATTCTGTGTTTAAAGGAGAATGGAAATTTCCTCCCTCCACCACCAAGGAGGACACTGGGGTACAGAAGGTTGTTGTTAGAGGAGAATAACTAGGGATAACTGGCATCAGGTCGAGCCCACACTGTGGTGTTTGGCTCGCTGATTACATATATTCAGAAGTAGAGCTGGAGAGATGTCTGAGATGACTAAACTATGATAGTTATACTTTCTTCTCTGTCACCTTCTCCAGGTAACTGGGTATTAAGTAAGGTTATGCTCTTTTCCATTGCCCAAATTATGGTGGAATCGTTAGATGTGGGTTATGTCGAATTTCTGGTAGCTCTTCTCTAAAGGGTCTTGATTTTCCTGAAGTGTGGCTCAGACTAGTTGGGACTCCAAATTGGGTATAGAAGCTCCAGGGCCTTTCCTAACATCACTTAGATTACTGGGAGCAATTTTGTGCAATGTATGTACTGCTCGAAAGCTGACACACAATTGGCTCAGGGCTGAGGCCTTGGAGTTTTGTTGCCTAAGGTTTTAGATTACTTTTAACCCTCTGGAGTCTGAGGCTGATTTGGGGCCTGGAGAGGTTTTGACATGCCCTGACATTTGTGCTTTTTTCAGTTGTTCATAAACATATTAACCCTCAGGGGTCTGAGGATTTTTGGGGCCCTGGAGAAGTTTTGACATGCCCTGACATTTGTGCTTTTTTCAGTTGTTCATAAACATATTAATGACAAAAGTGTCATTACACTGTATTCAGCACAAACTAGGCTACAATAATATGTGAGGAACATGTATGTACATGTTTGTGTTTTTGAAGGAATAACGTTTATGCATGGTTATTGAAAAAACAAAAAACTTAAGTCACTGAAATAAGGCCAAAAAAAATATATTAAAACTGTGTTCACAAGGATTCTGGGTATTGGAGGTTGTAGACTAGAGTTTTTGCTTCAGAATGAAGTAAAAATTATCCTTCCTACTCCTTCATATAAAACAATAGAGAGATTTAAATTTTCTAAGACACTTTTGGTCAAGAAACACAGTATGCATGGAGGCGTGAATCCTCATGTATAATGGGTGATTCTCACCTGAGAAGACAAAAGAATTGAATAATAATGACCTGAAATGACTTGCATATTAATGAGGCCTTTCAGTCAAGTAGGCTGTGAAAAAACCCTCTGTGATCATGCTGATAACAGGATTAAAGTCCACTCAGGACAAAAAAAAAACATGATTTTTGTGATCTCATGCATGCACGTATTATTGCACATGATATGAAGAAAATTTTGTATAGGCCTATGTTAAATTACACTACCAGTCAAAAGATTGAACACATTGCCATTATAATGTTTTTAAAAGAAGTCTCAAGTCTCTAATCAAATAATGGTTTTCTATTTTAATATACTTTAAAATATAATGTATTTCTGTGATGCAAAGCGTCTGAACATTCCTACCTCTAGGGCATTTCATATAGGCTACTATATTTGTTATATTATATAGCCTGTTAATGTGCAGTTGACAAACTATACATCATTAAAAAGATCTAAGACTCAAGCTTCACATTTTGACTCTTAAAATCTTATATTGACCATAATTTTTTAATATGCTTAAAAGCATACACATTTGGAGAAATATTGATGGATTCTCATATGTTTATATCAATTTTCTATACAGAGGAGTAATATTTATTATTCTATATTTATTGTCATCATTATGAGAGCTGGATGCTGTGTTTTTAATTCATACTTGAGCCGGAGGGCGCTCTGCCCCTTTTGTCCACAAATGCCTCAGTAAAAGAAGAGGCATATCATGTGACAATCAAGGAACTAACAGAGGCAAGACATCGCTAAATATGGCTATTCAAAACACTTTTGAAGACAATAAATACACGATTGAGATGACGAATGCATGTATTGACTGAATTTGCGTTTGAATAGCGCTGGCTCCGTGGGCGTGGCCGCATTAGTGGATAATGAGCTGAATCACAGACTTCTGACATGGCTCTCTTTTCATACAGATTACATAAACACAGAAGGTTTGTTTTCGATTTGACTTATATGTTTTAAAACCTGACATCTTAACGTTTTTTTAGACATAAGTGTAATTTTTTTGTCATTAGTATTCATTAAGTTACAGTTCATTTTCTAAGAACTATCAGATTGGACTTCGTTCAGAGGGAGACGAGAGATCACGCATCATGTTAGTTTTCTTTATTTTACAAAAAGCACAACATTTTGTTTTTACTCTGAGTGTACACAAATGGAAGAAGATATTCCACAGATTAAAATGGTGCATAACTCTTAATTGTATGTGCCACATTGACGGAGTATTTTGAGTCTCTTTCACACTGATAAGAAAAAAACCACGGTGGTATCGCTGGCGATACCCTCAGACCTCAGAGTGTTAATGTAAAAAGTGTCATTACACTGTATTCAGCACAAACTAGGCTACAATAATATGTGAGGAACATGTATGTACATGTTTGTGTTTTTGAAGGAATAACATTTATGCGTGGTTATTGAAAAAACAAAAAAGTCACTGAAATAAGGCCCAAAAAAGTATAGTAAATCTGTGTTTACAATACTTTAGGGTATTGGAGGTTGTAAACTGGAGTTTTTGCTTCAAAATTATGTAAAAATTATGCTGCCTACTCCTTCATATAAAACAATATATTGATTTAGTTTTTGTAAGACACTTTTTGCCAAGAAACACAGTATGCGTGGAGGCGTGAATCACCACTGAATAATGGGCCATTCTCACCTGAGAAGACAAAACAATTGCATAGTAATGAGCTGAAATGACTTGCATATTAATGAGGCATTTCAGTCAGGTAGGCTGTGAAAAAAACCTTCTGTGATGCCTCAAGCTCATCATGATATATGAAACATACAGAAAAATATTATTACAATATAAAGTAATGATTTTATATTATACTTTAAAATATAATGTATTTCTGTGATGCAAAGAGTCTGAATATAGGCTTTTAGTTTAAAAGCATGCACATTTGGAGAAATATTGGATTCTCATATGCTTATGTCAATTTTCTATACAGAGGAGTTATATTTATTTAATATTTATTGTCATTACTATGAGCGCTGGTGTTTTCAATTCATACTTGAAGTCGGAGGGCGCTCTCTGTGCATTTTTAGTCCACAAATTCATCTAAAAGAAGAAGAGGCTATTCCATGAATGGAGTTTCCAATTCATACTGCAGCCAGAGGGCGCTAAAGAAACAAAAACTCATCTAAAATTCATCTATAGAAGAAAAGAAAACAGGAACTAACTGCATGTCTTCTAGAGCTCGCTAACCATGACTTTTACATCCAGATAAACACTTTTCAAGACAATAAATACACGATTGAGACGATGAATGCATGTGTTGCCTCTGAATTTGCGTCTGAATAGCGCTGGCTCCGTGGGCATGGCCGCATTAGCAGATAATGAGCTGAATCACAGACTTCTGACATGGCTCTCTTTTCATACAGATTACATAAACACAGAAGGTTTGTTTTTGATTTGACTTACATGATTTAAAAATTGACATCTTAACATTTTTTTTAGACATAAGTTTAATTTTTCTGTGATTAGTATTCACTAAGTTACAGTTCATTTTCTGAGAACTATCAGATTGGACTTCGTTCAGAGGGAGAGGAGAAATCACGCATCATGTTAGTTTTCTTTATTTTACAAAAAGCACAACATTTTGTTTTTACTCTGAGTGTATACAAATAAAAGAAGATATTCTATAGTTTCAATTGATATATTACTTATGTCTCTATGACAAAAAATGACAGAGTATTTTAAGTCTGTTTTGCTGCAATGTGAAAAAAACCCTGCAAAACACGCGGGCGCGTTTTCAGACCTCAGAGTGTTAACTTCAAGCAGGCACTGGTCAGCATGACGTAATTGGTATTGACACCCCCATAGCATCAGCTGATGTGGCAGTGAGTTTGTTTGAAAGGGAACATCTAGGTTACGACTCTAACCATGGTTCCCTGAGAAGGGAACGAGATGCCGCGTCACATTGCCATTCTTCAGGCATTCCTGCAAGTCTTCCTTCAGAAAATTTAAAGCTGATGCCATGTTTTCGGGTGCCCTTCTTATAAGCTGGGGCACACCTTACAACGTCATCGTCGGCCATGAATGCCGTATTGGTACACATGCCTCAGACACCAGGTTCTGTGGGACGCGTCCCCAAAGTGTCAACTGATGTGGCGTCTTGTTCCCTTTCTTTGCGTCACAAGAAATTGTTCTGTCTTTTGTATCAGTGCTTCACTTGGGAAATCAGAAAGCACACAACATATACACTATTCCAAAATGCATACCCATCAAAAAACATAAACCAAATCTATGCAGGAAAGGTGGGAATATGGAAAATGAATACACTGAAAGATGAAAACTCTTTATTATTAATGTTTCGTTTTTGTTTCATAGATTTTTACTCTCTCTATTTTTACTATCTCTATTCTATTAATTAACTCCCTCGGGTCAGCGGTCTCGCCGGAGATACCACCGTGGTTTTTTTCTTACCAGTGGGAAACTCAAAATACTCTGTCAATGTTGCACATACAATTAAGAGCTATACACCATTTTAATCTGTTGAATATCTTCTTTTATTTGTGTACACTCAGAGTAAAAACAAAATCTAGTGCTCTGAACGAACTCCAATCTGATAGTTCTCAGAAAATGAACTGTAACTTAGTGAATACTAATCACAAAAAAATGAGATGCATGTCTAAAAAAAACATTGAAATGTCAGGTTTTAAATTGTGTAAGTCAAATCGAAAGCAAAAATTCTGTGTTTATGTAATCTGTATGAAAAGAGAGCCATGTCAAAAGTCCGTGATTCAGCTCATTATCTGCTAATGCGGCCACGCCCACGGAGCCAGCGCTATTCAGAGGCAAATTCTGAGGCAATACTTGTATGCATCATCTCAATCGTGTATTTATTGTCTTGAAAAGTGTTTATCTGGATGTTAAAGCCATGGTTAGCGACCTCTAGAAGACGTTAGCCGTTAGTTCCTGGTTCCTGTTCTTCTTTAGATTAATTTGTGGACTAAATGTGTACAGAGCGCCCTCCGGCTGCAAGTATGAATTGAAAACAGTATCCAGCGTTCACAGTGATGACAATAAATATTGAATAAATATTACTCCTCTGTGAAAATTGGCATAAACATATGAGAATCCATCAATATTTCTCCAAATGTGCATGCTTTTAAGCTAAAAGCCTATATGAAATGCCACAGAGGTAACATAATTGTTCAGACACTTTGCATCACAGATATACATTATATTTTAAAGTATATAATAGAATACCATTATTTTAAATCATAATAATTAGTGGTGGGCATAGATTAATTTTTTTTATCTAGATTAATCTCACTGTAATCTTGGAATTAATCTAGATTAAAATGGCTAATTTGAATTCTGCCGAAGGCATTCAGAATATGTGTGCTACCCAAATAGTGACTAAAAGTAAGTCTTTGAGAACGTGTTTCTCAAGCCAGGTGGCACATTAGACCAGGGGCTCATCTCCTGTTTCCAAAATGCATCACAAACTGCTTGAGAAAGCTGTTCTACTATGATAATGGGTGATAAAAATAAATTATGTTCAATAAGATGTACTTGTGTTTACTAACTGTTTATTCAGTTAAACATGAATTTTGAACTGTAGGCCTACACAAGAGGTCGTGATGAACTGTTTATAGTCAGTAGAGTAACAGCTTTACCTTAGTCTTGTCGAGGTTTCCATTGGGAAGCTTCTTAAAAATAAATTTTCCCTGAAGCAAACCCGGCGGCTTCATAGCTGCATCCATGTTAGCACGTCACGTTTGATGTGGTAATTTCACAGTAGGCATACACACAGGTTCGAAGACTCGTTCTCGCCCCCTACAGTGCAATTGATCCTTCGCCGGGAGTTTGATTGACAAGCGATCTAACCAATCAGAACACCGAATCCGCCATTTTGTTCGACAAAGCAGTCAGGAGTTAGAAGATTAACCTCGGTGGAGTTAAACTTGAAAAATTGTGTATACTGACATCTTTCCGCGTTTGAAACAACATTGATTCTCATGTTCATTCATGTTTATTTGATGCTATAAATGGTAAGAAGAGATGATCGGTTTACGAGCCTCTTGAGCTGTCACGACCATGGTCACGACACATTAAAGAGCAACAAAACGTTTTTTATTGTTTGAATTTCTTAAAAAACTACACAGTTTGAAAGCTGGGACTTTGTTTAATATCAAATGTAACCTGCTCTGTCTTATCTGTCGACATGTTGTCAGTGTCCTCTTTGCTCCGCGATGTATTTTTCCCTCTGTGTGGCGTGACAGCGCCACGGCTTGTCGGACAAAGCAACAGTAACTAAGGGGGGGGTCTTTGCGAAGGATCAATTCGGTTAGGTATACCTCCGCGCTAAAATATCAAGGTGAAAGTCATCATAGCTTGCGTAGTATAGACCCAGCTCCCAACCCAACTTTGAGAATAAATTAACGGTGATATTTTTTTTATCGCCCGATAAGAGTCTCACGTTAACGCAGCACATTAACGCCGATAACGGCCCACCACTAGTAATAATATTTCACAGTATTGCTGTTTTTTCTGTATGTTTGATTTACACCATGATGAGCTTGAGATATGATCACAGAGGGTTTTTTCACAGCCTACCTGTCTGAAAGAGCTCATTATTTATGCAGGTCATTAGAGCTCTTTATGCGATTCTTTTGTCTTCTCAGGTGAGAATGACCCATTATTCACGATGATTCACGCCTCCACGCATACTGTGTTTCTTGACCAAAGATGTTTTAGAAAATTTAAATCTCTCTATTGTTTTATATGAACAAGCAGGCAGCATAATTTTTACCTCATTTATATATTTTTTGGCTTTATTTCAGTGACTTCAGTTTTTTGTTTTTTCAATAACCACGCATAAACGTTATTCCTTCAAAAACACAAACATATACATATATATTCCTCACATATTAATGTAGCCTAGTTTGTGCTGAATACAGTGTAATGACACTTTTTCCATTAATATGTTTATGAACAACTGAAAAAAAGCACAAATGTCAGGGCATGTCAAAACTTCTCCAGGGCCCCAAAAATCCTCAGACCCCTGAGGGTTAATTAAAATAATAATTCTTAATTTATCCACAATTGTGAGCTTCTAGTCTTCAATTTGAAGAAATATTAACTTCAGAAGAAAATCATAACAAAGTACTAAGTTCTAGATACTACGCTTACCAGCAGCCTCTATGCCAACTTGCACAGTCAGGAATTGACTAACAATAGGTGCTGTGTAGTCTTTAGTCTTGGTCTTGTATAAAAGCACAGGTGACAGCAGTCAGTCAACAAGCAGAATCAGCTTCAGCTTCTCCTTTGTGGAACTACTGAGGATCAGCTAGCGCAACCATGATGGGCAAGGTAAACTTCATTCCTGCTAACATTTTCAAAGTTGAATTCAACTGAAAATTACAGTAGAGGGAAAATAAAACCACTGAAACTGAAACTTTTGAATTTTCAGGTCACCTTCTACGAGGACAGGAACTTCCAGGGTCGCTCTTATGAGTGTATGGGTGACTGTGGTGACTTCTCCTCCTATATGAGCCGCTGTCACTCTTGCAGAGTGCACAGTGGATGCTGGATGATGTATGATCATCCCAACTACATGGGAAATGGGTATTTCTTCAGGAGGGGCGAGTACGCTGATTACATGTCTATGTTTGGAATGAGCAACTGCATCAGGTCCTGCCGTATGATCCCCATGGTGAGCTCTATGAATGTATTGTTTTGTAATATATACACCCAAAGCCACATCCTTTCATTTAGAACATTTCTTAATTAAATATATAATTTACATTTATCTAGAATCATAAAGCAGAAACCTGATCTAAATTTGTAGGACATAGAGGAAGATGCTAAAATCCATCAACTCAAAGCAAAAAATGATCCTTTCAGAACAGTGATTTATAAGGCACACACTACACAGTTCTTGTTAGTTGTTTACATTAGATGTTTTTTCTACCTGCTAAACTTGAAAATAATGGACTCCTCTTCCACTACAGTACAGGGGATCCTACAGAATGAGGATCTACGAGAGGGAGAACTTCATGGGTCAGATGTACGAGATGATGGATGACTGTGACAACATCATGGACCGTTACCGCATGTCTCACTGCCAGTCCTGTCATGTGATGGACGGCCACTGGCTCATGTATGAGCAGCCCAACTACAGAGGCAGGATGTGGTACTTCAGGCCTGGAGAGTACAGGAGCTTCAGCAATATGGGTGGCATGAGATTCATGAGCATGAGGCGTATCATGGACTCCTGGTACTAGAGTTTATATTAATAAAATATTTTCTCTACAACACTACACATTCTGTCTTGAAAATCATTGATGTCAATAATGTTTGCATTAGTATCCCACAAACAACACCTCATAAACAGAACTGTAAAGAAATGACTGAATTCTGTTATAATATAGTAAGATAGCAATCTAACTTATGTACTGTAAATATGAGGGATGCAAGCTCTCAAATGACAAGGTCCAGTCAAACATGAAACCCTGTTCATAACTGTGAAACACATATTGCATTAAAATAGCTTGTTCCTCATAGCCGGTGAAATACAAATGCTTATGTTTTATTACAATTTATCAGAAATATAATACTCAAAATGCAGTCCTTAAATGTCCATATGTCAGAATTAATGGGATAGTTCACCAAAAAATAATTTACTCATCCTCATGTTATTTGAAATATTTATGTTTTTCTTGTGGAACACAAAAGATTATATTTAGAAAAAAAAATCCCAGTATTTGTTTTCCATACAATGAAATTCATTAGAATCCAAATGTTGTATTACTTTAGGTCCAAGTACCTAGATTAAAAAAAAGTACAGTATTTACATTTAAAGGTAAACTACAGAATTCTGGGTTTCTATCGACACCTGTAGCTGAAAGTTGCTTGTGAGGTAATGGTTGCTTGTGATTTCCATATCAATGATGTAGCTAGCTCGTCTGGCTATCACCAGACCAAGCTCAATTTAAAATTGAACATTGGTCTGGGGAGTCTGTATGTATTTTCTACTGCACAAGAGGCGTGATCAACGAGCATTATTCACGCAATTGGATAGTCCTTCAACCAATCAGATCAACTATCTGGGTGTGACGTACTTTGTAAAGCGACGCGAAAACTCTTTTGACACATTGATCAGCGGTTTGCAGAAGCAGCAATGGCATCGAGCTATTTTTGCAGGTTGTGCAAAAAAAAAAAAAATCATGAAAGTGAGTGGTATTTACACCCACTCGAGTGATTTGTTTGCTAAACTAAAGAAGTCATTCAGCATCGTCGAGAGGTTAAAAGGAATTGGACTGACAGTCGTGCTTGTCGTCGCTTCTCTATCGTCATCGTGTTATACCCACCAATAGTGAGCAAGGTGGATAAGCCAGTCTGTGATTGGTTCCCGCAAAAGTGTAACAGAAGCAGTAGAAATGAATGTACGGGTTTCCACACTGAGTTGCCAGGCGAAATCAAATCGCCGGCAGATCGGGCTGGGTTTACCCAGTCTAGCAGCTAGAAACAACAAGAGTAACTTATATTAAAAAATAATGCCCACAAAACACATATTTGAAAAAATATAATCTGAGCAAGTACCATATCTACTGCCATAGCCAGACCTCCTTTTCTTTTTTTAATGAACAGAAGCATATAAGGACTAATTATGTAAGTCCGAAATTTCCTGCCAATTCAAACCAGACAGCTCTTAATATAAATATTTTTTATATGTTTACTGTAGTGATTTAGGGCACGGAATTACCATTGTGTATGAAATGTGCTATATAAATAAACTTGTCTTGCCTAATTAGTTCATTTAAAAAAACAAAAAAACATTACTGTTTAAAGGGGTGGTACACTGTTGTTTTTTTTTTTTTTTTTAGGCTTGATTGTGTTTATGGGCCGCAGTTTAACAGTCTTAATGCTTTGTTTTTAAAAAAACAGTGTATTTTTCATATATTTTACCTTTATTCTACACCGCTATTTCCCTTCTCCTAAAACACTCTGTTGAGTTCCTGGTTCTATGAAGCCCCTCCCTCAGAAATACGCAATGGATTGAGATTGGTTAGCTGGCCCTGTGTATTGTGATTCGCTGTCCAGAATACATTGTCACGATTCACGTTGTCCGGAAACGCCAGGCCCCTTACCATTACGGGCAAACGTTGCATGTGCTTTGGTCAAAATCCAGTCTTTGCTTTAGTGGAAATGTAAATAATGGCGTCAATATTGCCGTATCAATTTGAGCCTGAATCAGACCCAGACTGCAGCAATGATGAAGAGGGTCAAGCAGAACCTCTGCAAGCACAGCTTTTGATGGACGTTTATGAAGTATTTTTGTTTGTGTTTGTGTCAAAGTGTTTAGATATGCTGTCACTTGTAAATGTTACTGCTGCCCCATAGTGTTCTGATTAAAGCTTTACTGTAGCTCAATACATGACTGAGTAGTAGCATTTTTTAAACGGCATTGTTTAATTTCTAGCATGAAGAGCATGTGGGTAAACACAACATAGAAGCCGTAATGAAACAATGCTGAACACTGATATCTGAAACGCCAACAAACACCAACAGAAGTTCGCTGGTGTGATTACATAGACGTTTGTTGGTGTTTGTAGGCATTTGTTGGAGAAGTATGAAACAGAATTTAGCTAACTGGCTAACTAAGCAAAACCGTGTTGGTCTTTGTTTACATCCCAGAAACTATATAACTTTATAAAAAAAAAAAAAACATACTTACAGTTGGGGCTCATAAACTTGTATGCACACAACATGGCCTCGCCCATTTTTTTGCATGTTCCCGGGGGCAGTGTTTATGTTAATTGCAGAGTTTATGATGTCACCAACCCGGGAAGAAGTTTGTTGTAGTCCAAACTGGTCGTTTTTGTAGGCATTAAACTGCCATAACTTAAAAAAGACAATATCTCGCAATTGCATTGAAATATTTGCATTGAACTTTCAGCGTTGTAACTGCTCAAGCAGCAACATTACACACTAACTAAAGTTAAAAAAGTGAAATCGCATTGAACCACCCCTTTAATGTTTAGTTTCATATACTTAAACATTTAGTGTTGGATTGCAATTTTCACTCAAAACTGATGGAGTATTTTAAGTTGTTTCCACTGTTATCAGGAAAAAATGCAAGTGATAATAAGTGACCTAATAATAGCAGGCTAGGCTAATGTTAGAGCGATGGATGTCGACGGATGACAGGGGAACGTTTGGATTTCCTGCCCAACATACAGATGGTACTCAACCAGAATGCGTTTTTTTTTCACTGCGGCATTTCTGCTTTTGACTGTTATAACCATAGATTTTCATATGTTATGGAGTGGACGTATCACAGCTCGTTTTGGCAAATAGCAGTCAACTGTGCCATGTGGAGATTACCAAAAAAACACTATCAATACCATCAATAAGATTTTTAAAAATCACATTCACATAAGCAAATGTATTAATCAATGCATTTGCTGTTTAGAACGAATTCAAAAAGAAAAGTGAATGTCAATATTGTGTTTACTTTTACATGGACTGCGCTTTATAATGCAGTACTAACACCCCATATTTCATTAAAAAAAATCTTAATAGGCCTATGTATTGTTATTTTCTCCTTGTAATAAAATAAAAAAAAACTATAGAAATGTAAATTATTAGTTAATGCACTGTGAAGTAACATAAACAAACAATGAACAACTGTATTTTCATTAACGTTAACAAAGATTAGTAAATACAGTAACAAATGTATTACTATGATTGTATTACTAAGTATTACAAATGAATTATATGGTTAGTTCATGTTAGTTAATACATTAACTAATGTTTAACTAATTAACCATTGTGAAGTGTTACCATTATTTCAGTAGTGCTCAATTAAAACACAAATAAAATTGCAAAACAATTGTTAAGCATCATAATGAAGTACAATTAATAAACCCCTTTCATGTGTGTAGTTAGAATAGTGCTTCATAATTACATTTTAAACTTCAGAAAAACTAGAGTCCTGACAAATGTGAGTAGTAAGATCTAGATACTATGCTTTAGCTTGAATGGCCTCTTTTCCAACTTGCACAGTCAGGAATTGACTAACAATAGGTGCTGTGTAGTCTTTAGTCTTGGTCTAGTATAAAAGCACAGGTGACAGCAGTCAGTCAACAAGCAGAATCAGCTTCAGCTTCTCCTTTGTGGAACTACTGAGGACCAGCCAGCGCAACCATGATGGGCAAGGTAAACTTCATTCCTGCTAACATTTCCACTAACTTTAACTCCAAAATTTATTGATTTATTAATTTTCACTTTAAACCACTTAAAAGATCAACTTTGAATTTTTCAGGTCATCTTCTACGAGGACAGGAACTTCCAGGGTCGCTCTTATGAGTGTTCGGGTGACTGTGGTGACTTCTCCTCCTACCTGAGCCGCTGTCACTCTTGCAGAGTGGAGAGCGGATGCTGGATGATGTATGATCATCCCAACTACATGGGAAATGGGTATTTCTTCAGGAGGGGCGAGTACGCTGATTACATGTCTATGTTTGGAATGAGCAACTGCATCAGGTCCTGCCGTATGATCCCCATGGTGAGCTCCATAAATATTTTTATTTGTTATAAATTCTTTTTAATGAACTAAACATTCAATTTACTTTTATTTGGAAACAAAGCAGAGAGCCAATTTAAATGTTTTGGACATAGAGGAAAATGTTAAAATGTAAAAAGGTGCCAATTTCAGAGAGGTTCACTACATAGTAAACATAACTGACTTCTCTTTCCACTACAGTACAGGGGATCCTACAGAATGAGGATCTACGAGAGGGAGAACTTCATGGGTCAGATGTACGAGATGATGGATGACTGTGACAGCATCATGGACCGTTACCGCATGTCTCACTGCCAGTCCTGTCATGTGATGGACGGCCACTGGCTCATGTATGAGCAGCCCCACTACAGAGGCAGGATGTGGTACTTCAGGCCTGGAGAGTACAGGAGCTTCAGCAATATGGGTGGCATGAGATTCATGAGCATGAGGCGTATCATGGACTCTTGGTACTAGTCTTCTAGCATTTCTTAAATTGTTAATAAAATAATTTCTCTACAACACAGTCTTGAAAAATCATTAAATGCCAACAATATTTCTATGAGCAGTCTACAAAAAACACCCCATGAGCTAAACAGAAGTGTAAAATAACAAAATGTAAAAGGAGCAATTATTGCATTCTGCTGTACTATAGCAAGATCACAGTCAAGTGATTGCTGATAGTCTTTAGACCAGTGGTTCCCAACCTTTTTTACGCCCACCTCCTCTCTAAATCAACACTGTAATCGTCTTTACCTTTGTTACAGACACCGGTTTTCTTTTGCTAACTGAGAGAGTTAGTTTGCATTTTGAGCTACCGTTCAGTCTGTATTTCACAGCAGCACGATGAGAAACGGCCTGGGTTGAACTGAAACAATCACAGAATACGTACGAGAGAGGTGGTGCCATGTTTTTAATATATTTTTTAGTTTATTTAATTTATATATTCTAATGTAACGTATTAATAAAAAAATTAATGAATTATATTAATTTATTTAAATTCATTTTAAGTTATCTCGCAGCCCACCTGGAGGATCACTGAGGCCCCCTAGTGGGCCGCGGCCCACAGGTTGGGAACCACTGCTTTAGACCTATGATTCAAACTGCAAACTACAAATTGTTACAATGGTGTATAAAGTACACGACGAGGAGATATAATCAAAACAATTCTTTTACTAGGAAATCCAAATGGAGAGATCAGGAACATACAGGAACACACACCAAAGTATACATGAAAGTTACCAGACAACACATGACTGGAAACACAGGGCTTATATACATGGGATAACAAGATGGGTGATTAGACACAGCTGAATGTGATGATGAGGTGATCAGTTACCATGGTGAATGACTAGTGGCGGGAAATAGAACAACAACAAGTCCAAAACGAGTCCAAAACGTGGAGTGTATATGTAACACAAATGGCCTATCTCGGTTTTTATTTTAGACAGCAGTTGCTTTTGGCACCAGCATGCAAACTCAAGCAGGTTCGGCACGAGACTTTAGCAATGGATTTTACATAAATCAATACGATATATTAGTCACAGACAACAGCATTAAGAAAGGGTGAGATATGGAGCTGACAAAACATCCCTAACAAAAGCTGATTTTAAAGAGTTAGCTTACTCAAATATGAAAATTCCATCATCAATTACCCACCCTCATGTTGTTCTAAACCCATAAACGCTTTTGTTCTTCTTTGGAACACAAATGAAGATCGTTTAAATTAAATCTAAGTGCTTTCTGTCTCTTCATTGACAGCTTATGCATCTACCACTACCCCAGAAAGGTAGTAAAGACATCATAAAAGTAATTCATGTGACTCCAGTGGTTTAATCTAAATTAATGCGCGTTCACTAGAGCACCACAAAGCGTGTTGTGTTGACACGAGAGCAGACATTGTTGCGTGAACGTGCAATGGAGATTAATATTTTGTAAATAAAGTGGTAAATTATTTTAAAAAGGAGGTTTGAATGTGGCTTGTGAAAATTGTGTTTATTTTCTTACCTGTTCAGACTACAAAAACCTAAACAGTCAGAAAGGAAAAAATCTCAAACATCTTACTTTAGTCAGTGTTACCTTGAGCCACAATCCTGATCCAATTAAATCCAATAAATAAATCATCACTCTGATATCCAATTCACAAAGTCTTTGGATTTAGGTTGAAATTTCAAATGTTTTGTTATCATGATTATTTGTGTTCCTCTACTCTCAATCAAGGCCCTCTTTTTCACGCAGTCTTAAGCCAACCACTAACAAAGATCTCAGGCACTCAAACTCCCCAGGCTGAAAATAGTTAGAGGTTGCAATGTTAACTAATGCTAAATGAAGTTTGGCTGCCTGTTTTGAAGACTTAAGTTCTTACCTGGATCACAAATTTGTGATAACTGCAGCAAAGTTTAATGCTAACCTTCAACACATTAGAGATGACTTTAGAATGTACAAGAATAATACATTGTCCAATATTAACAAAGGTATAACTTTTTACTTAAAAAAGCAATTTTTTTATATTAAAAAATATATATAATTTATTCAACTGCTGTGAGAATTAGACCATTGCACCAATCACACAGTCATATTCATAATGTTACCAAACATGGAGAAAAACATATTTCTTGATCCAAATTAAAGCATGTCTGACTCTGTCTGAGATGAAGAACAGGAACGGTGTGTGTTACATTAGCAACACATTATTAGCTGTTTGATAATGTAGTCAAGCAAGAGGCTAATCATATTAATTCATATTAATTAAAGGTGCCCTAGAACTTCTTTTTAAAAGATGTAATATAAGTCTAAGGTGTCCCCTGAATGTGTCTGTGAAGTTTCAGCTCAAAATACCCGATAGATTTCTTTTAATTAATTTTTTTAACTGCCTATTTTGGGGCATCATTAAATATGAGCTGATTTATGCTGTGCAGCCCCTTTAAATGCTGACGCTCCCCGCCCACGGAGCTCGCGCTTGCCTTAAACAGTGCTTAAACAAAGTTTACACAGCTAATATAACCCTTAAATGGATCTTTACAAAGTGTTCGTCATGCATGCGGCATGCATGCGTCGGATTATGTGAGTATTGTATACTGTTATATTGTTTACATTTGATTATGAATGAATTTGAGGCTGTGCTCCGTGGCTAACGGCTAATGCTACACCGTTGGAGAGATTTATAAAGAATGAAGTTGTGTTTATGAATTATACAGACTGCAAGTGTTTAAAAATGAAAATAGTGACGGCTCTTGTCTCCGTGAATACAGTAAGAAACGATGGTAACTTTAACCACATTTATCAGTACATTAGCAACATGCTAACGAAACATTTAGAAAGACAGTTTACAAATATCACTAAAAATATCATGATATCATGGATCATGTCAGTTATTATCGCTCGATCTGCCATTTTTCGATATTGTTCTTGCTTGCTTACCTAGTCTGATGATTCAGCTCTGCACAGATCCAGACGTTAATACTGGCTGCCCTTGTCTAATGCTTTTCATAATGTTGGGAACATGGGCTGTCATATGCAAATATTGGGATGTACACCCCGACTGTTACGTAACAGTCGGTGTTATGTTGAGATTCGCCTGTTCTTCGGAGGTCTTTTAAACAAATGAGATTTATATAAGAAGGAGGAAACAATGGAGTTTGAGACTCACTGTATGTCATTTCCATGTACTGAACTCTTGTTATTTAACTATGCCAAGATAAATTCAATTTTTCATTCGAGGGCACCTTTAATAACAGAAGTGTCGCAAGGGCTGTGCCAAGTGTGCGAGCGCATAGGGGCTCGCGCCAAAGTAAAGTGACAGCTGACTTGAAGTAAAGCCAATAAAGTTCATGTTTTTTTCCTTCGTAATATTTTAATACTATAAAACATAGCTAAAACAATACTGCTCTGAGCGTGTGCGTGTGACCGTGATTCATGTGCATATTCAGTCAGTGTGGAATTGCACATCAAGTTCTGAGAGAGCTATTCAGTCCATTATGAATTCTGATTTTGGCCGCCTCTGGAATGGATCAAACCATAGATATTAGCCTACCTGATAAGTTCAAGTAAATACACTGGAAATCCGTGCTCATTCAAGGATGTGCATTTATTTCATGTACGGAGAAGGCACGGGCGCCTGCAGGATTTCATCTGAATGTTTTATTTAAATCTGAATTCCAAAAAGCAACGAAATTGTCAAACATCCATTTAGCGCATGTTCACAGAGGAAAATGGCTGCTTGTTCTCTTGATACTGTCTGTTTTACTGAGAAATCACTTCAGGTGATTCAGTGAGAGAGCAGTCCAAAGAAATGCAAGTGGATTCAGACCGTTTTGCAAAGGCGTTTTACCAATTCATAATTTAAAACACAATTTAAGCGTCAGAAATTAAACTGAATATACAAAGCGAAGCAAGCTTTTTTCTTAAATATCCACAACACAAACAACAAATTTCTCATCACTATAGCAACAGCAGACTCTCCAAGCTGGCGTGAGCGAGTGGAGACGGGGCTAATTTGCATATTCATTGATCCATGTATATTAAATGAGGCAAGGTTGTAGAGTTACATTCAAGCTATTTTAAAGGTCCCGTTTTTCGTGTTTTTTTGAAGCTATGATTGTGTTTATAGTGTGCAATATAACATGTGTTCATGTTTCGCGCGTAAAAAAACACAGTATTTTTCACATAATTTACTTATCTGTATACCGCTGTTTCCACTGTCATAAACTGTCATAAGTCCCTCATTCAGAAATACGTGACGAGTTCTGATTGTGCCAGCGGTTCCTGTGTTGTGATTCGACAGCAGTTTAGCGCATCTTGCCTGGAAAGGTCACGCCTCTTACCATAATGTGGAGATGCACGCGCTCAGTGTTATTGTAAACATGTCTTTAATTTTACCCTATCAATTTGAGCCGGAATCAGACCCGGTGATTGGACTGCGGGATGAAAATAACAGCGTTTCGACGACATGGCGACAAACACACTCTACAAACGCAACTCTTGTGTATTCCTGTGGGCAGAGGTTAGTCAAAAAACTGTTTTAGTGACGTCATTAAAGAAGGAAGTAGAGGGATGTAGTCCAAACCGGCCGTTCGATGTAGGCGACTTCTGTTAAATAAAATATCTCGCTTGGCATTGAACTTTGAGCTTTAACATTTTACAGATTTTATTTATACTCTAACAACAACATTACACACTAACTAAAGTTTGAAACATGGGATCACGAAGAACGGGACCTTTAAGGCATGAAGAAATTTTTTTCACTTGAATTTTTGGTCCCACTTTATATTAAGTGGCTTTGTAAGCTATGTACTTACATTTAAATTAATCATTTGATACAATGCACTTATTGTATACATACATGTTTTTACATTGTACTTATATTTTAAAAACACCTGCATGTAATTACATCTGTAATTAATTTCTGTAAGTACACTTATAATTACACTGTTAACCCATCGCTTACACCTTACCCCTACCCTTAAACCTACCCATACCACCAAAGATGTCCCTAACCTTACCTGTATCCTACCTCAATAGCAGCAAAAGTGTTTTGCATATCAATATGAACCCAATAAGTACATTGTACTTATTTTTTGATGTAAGTACATAGTAGTTAAGGCCACTTAATATAAAGTGGGACCTAATTTTTTTTTAAATATATAATTTTGGTGATCAAAGATGAGTTGTAAGAGATAAAATAATTGACTACAGGGGGACTTTAAGAGATATCAGTGGTCCATAAAGCAACATGTTCATGGTCAAAGCAACAGCATTCCGCTCCGTTTCGTGCACAGTATTGTCCGCTCAGTATGGTGAATGTGATTTCACCAAGGACAAAATGTTCCTGGATCAACATCTTTGTTGGTCCTTGTTGTGGAAATTTTAATTTTTCATATGATTTTCATATGATCATATGAAATATAATGCTTATGGAACATGATATGATGTTAGAAATAGAAAGATCAAGATATGGTATGGGAACATGCAAAATGTATGTTAAAAACATGTCTGTGCTAACAATGTGTGGAAAGTTACAGCTGCTAAGAGATGTTCCTAATATGGTAAAAGGACAGAGGCTTCAGCCTTGGAGGTTAGAGATATAAAAGTGAGGGGAAGCTTTCGTTCCTTGTCTTACACTCTGCAGCTACTTGTGTTTCTGTTGACTGTCTGACCTTTCTTGCAAGAAATAAAACTTTCGAAAGACAATTGGATGTGTTTATCTCTTATGCAGTATAGAGTCGGGTTGATTTTTTGCCACAACAGTCCTGGAACAACATTCCAATCAAATCAGATTTGAAGGACAAGTTTGCAGTCTATGTCAAGTTTAGGCTTACAACCAGGGGTATATGCTTCTATATCAGTGTTGTTCATTTCCCTCTGATTTTAGGGATAAGTTATGGGTAGGGATAGGTTTAGGGGTAGAGGGATATGACAAAATTTTCAGACAAGAATGTTGTTCCAGGTTCGACAAAACATGTCGATCCAGGAACATGTCTTACTTGGCAAAATCACGGTGACCTTCAAGGGATACTCAACGCGTTCGACACCTGTTTATTACTCCAACAAACATCAGAGGGCAGCACTGAATTGCGTCATTTACAGGGCATTCACTCAGAGGGATAAAAGAAGAAAAGTAGCCAATCCAGCATTGCATGAAAAGTTTAAAACAAGAACCAAAAATGACTAGAGAAGGATATTCTGCTTTGTTTACCATTTTCTATCCCTCTTTACACATTCGTCTTCCACAATTTGCCAAGTACATCACAACTTTGCGTATTGCAAAATTACTTTGCATATCTATCTCAAAATTCACCTTGCGCATGTGCTGTTGTATGTGCAGCTGAAGTATTGGGCTTAATGAGTGAAACATTTGCTTGCCACGGATCAGACAAGTAGTAGTGTAAGTTCAAGACCAGGTTGTAATGCATTTTAAAATTAAAATCTACAAGACATAACAAGATAACCAAAAAGCTTACAAGCAGTATATATATATATATATATATATATTCATAAATACTGTATGAGTTTATGATATATTTTAAATGAATATGTATATATATGTGAATAATGAATGAAATGAATATATATATATATATATTATTCATGAAAATGAAAATTTTGTCGAAATTTATTTGAACTATAAGGTTCTTTAAATCATTGTTTTTCAGACATGTTATGTTTAGGATGGTTTAGTTTTACTATAACCCCCACCCCAATAATTATAAATGGCTAAATTGTCCCCCCTTAATATTTGATATTCTTTTGACGCTGCTCTGCTGAACTCCATTACACACTGCTCTGTTTGTTGTTAGAATGACAATAAGTTTTACATGTCACATGTTTAGGCTGTATACCATCAGCGTTTTGAATTGAAAATATTCTATTATTTAAATGATTCATGTAAATCATAACTGAATGTGACAAGACAAGAAACATTTTGCTTTTTTTTTTTTTTTTTTTACATATTAGACATATGAATAAGAGTGAGTGTGCTTATTTAAACAAAATATATATTATTTGCAAATTGTTTACTTTATAACAACAGATCTGAAACTTTTACCTTTCTTTTTTTTCTTTATTTCCTTAAATTCCTTTTAATCATTTACTTATTTAATTCCTTTAAATAAAAAGACCATGTAATAACTCAATAACATCCCCCCACTCCATACAAAATAAATAAATAAATAAATAAATAAAATAAAATTAAAAAAAAGGAAAAAAAGAAGAAAAAAAACTTTGGTCACCCCAATGTTCAAGATATGGTTACGGCCTTATTTATAAACATTGACCTATACCCTATTCATTTTATTTTTGCAGGTCTTACATTTTTTTAAAAAAAGCCTGAAATTTGAAAAACCCTGACCATACCCTAAAAAACTTCTACATGCCAAGCTTTAGCTAGAATAAGTTCTTTTTGATTTTGCACAGTCAGGAACTGACTAACAATAGGTGCTGTGTAGTCTTTAGTCTTGGTCTAGTATAAAGGTACGGGTGACAGCAGTCAGCCAACAAGCAGAATCAGCTTCAGCTTCTCCTTTGTGGAACTACTGAGGACCAACCAGTGCAACCATGATGGGCAAGGTAAACTTCATTTCAGCTAACATTTTCAAAGTTTAATTAAAAAAATCAAAATCACTGAAAGTTTATTCATTTCAGGTCATCTTCTACGAGGACAGGAACTTCCAGGGTCGCTCTTATGAGTGTATGGGTGACTGTGGTGACTTCTCCTCCTACCTGAGCCGCTGTCACTCTTGCAGAGTGGAGAGCGGATGCTGGATGATGTATGATCATCCCAACTACATGGGAAATGGGTATTTCTTCAGGAGGGGCGAGTACGCTGATTACATGTCTATGTTTGGAATGAGCAACTGGATCAGGTCCTGCCGTATGATCCCCATGGTGAGCTCAAAAGTAAAACTTATTTAAACTTGTGATATGTTAAATCCTGTATCGAGAATATCCTTTCAAAATGGTAATCCACATTACTAACTTCTTCTAAATTTAGTTTTACTTTTCCTATTGCTTCTGATAAACTTTCTAAATAATGCTAAAAATAACAATTGACTTCTCTTCCATTACAGTACAGGGGATCCTACAGAATGAGGATCTACGAGAGGGAGAACTTCATGGGTCAGATGTACGAGATGATGGATGACTGTGACAGCATCATGGACCGTTACCACATGTCTCACTGCCAGTCCTGTCATGTGATGGACGGCCACTGGCTCATGTATGAGCAGCCCCACTACAGAGGCAGGATGTGGTACTTCAGGCCTGGAGAGTACAGGAGCTTCAGCAATATGGGTGGCATGAGATTCATGAGCATGAGGCGTATCATGGATTCCTGGTATTAGTGTTTCAATAAAATTATTTCTCTACAACACTAAACACTGTGCCTGCAAAATCCTTACTGTCCCTAATATTTGCATGTCTAATCAATCACAAAAAAACAAAAACAAAAATCTAATGAATTAAAATAAAACAAAATTAAGGTTCATGAGACTAGAACAGTGGATTCTTTTTCAAATACAGCCAGTTTTACATGAGGAAGGCTAAAATGGTTTCAAAATTTTTTTTTTTTTTGTAACAAAAAAATGCTATTTAAAACCTGACATCCTCACAGAGGAAGTGCAAAAGTCTGGAAAGCAGGGCAAGCTGTTGGATTTAGGGCCCAAGGCATCATGAAAATAGGCTTCAACAGTGTAAAAAAAATAATTACAAAAATACAGCATATATAAATAGTGATTTCAGTGTAGAAAATATTCTATGCAAGTTCAGACAGATTTGTTTAAAAAATAAGATGATCACCTGATTCAAATACCATGTGGCTGTTTTTTTTTTTTTTTTTTTTTTTTTTTAAACTAGAACTCTTTGCAGTAGATAGGGAAAGTCATTTTCACTGCATACAAGGGTCTATTTCATGCTTTTAAGAGCCATCCAAATAAAACAATAATGGGTAAAACATTTACTATAAAGCAAAATTACAAATTATATGTTGCTGGCAAAAATCTTATTTTGTCAGAATACAGTGGTGCCCCTGGCTATACGGAGAATAAGCACACATACCCTGACTTCAACAGCGTTTCAAAGAGAACTCTGTAATGTGATTTCTACATCATGTACAGTATATCACTAATCATGAATGTTAATAAATAATACAGTGTTTACACAGAATTGAACTGTGTTGAGCTGAGTAAGCAAAGAGGTCATTTACATAGAACACTTTTTTGCTTTTAAAAAACGTGACATACAGTGCAGCGCAAGAATAGGAAAACACACAAGATTTAACGGTCCCACTTTATATTAAGTGGCCTTAACTACTATGTACTTACATTTAAATTAATGATTTGATACAATTCACTTATTGTGTACATACATGTTTTTACATTGTACTTATATTTGAAAAACACCTGCATGTAATTACACCTGTAATTAATTTCTGTAATTACATTTATAATTACACTGTTGACCCATCCCTTACACCTAACCCCTACCCTTAAACCTACCCATACCACTAAAGCTTTCCCTAACCTTACCCTTATCCACCTCAATAGCAGCAAACGTGTTTTGCAATTCAATATGAACCCAATAAGTACATTGTACTTATTTTTTGATGTAAGTACATAGTAGTTAAGGCCACTTAATATAAAGTGGGACCGATTGAACAAACTTGATTCAAAGACCCGATGAGGTAATAAAACTATTCAGTGAAATTGAAAACTTAAGTCTACAGTGCTACAGTTAAATTAGGATGACTAAATATAAACTAATAGCTGCTGTGACACAGTCACCTATGATTGTTTTTTTTTTCCTTTTGTGTATGATTGATGAAAATCCTGCAGGTGCCACTGTACATGACTACTTTTGAATTATTAACAAAGAAAGAAGATTTTTGCCTAATTAATTGTGTAGTTACAGTATCTATCAACATTGTTGTTATCCATTCAGCTACAATTTTGAAGCTTTGTGCCATTTAAGCTCTGTTTGATGTTACTGATCTCTAATTGTTTAATAAACTGTGATTTAAATTTAACACTCAAGTGTCTTGAGTATTAGTACATTTAAGAATCTTCATTATGATTAAGAACAATAGGTAGTAACAACAGATTATGGTAAAAGCTCTACCTTTTAAAACTATTGCAACATCACTGGCATCAGAAAGGTCCCTAAAGGATCTAAAGATTGTTCACTTTAAATGTTTTTTCTACTGCAAATCCTGAGAACATCTTTTTTACTATGCCAAAGAGCAATGGTGAGGCTCAAGACAAGAAGCTTGAACCCAACTGCTGGATATAATGTGCTTTGAATTTGAAAACCAGAACTGGAGAGCCAAAAAGCAAACTGTTAGCCAACTGATGCAGGTAGACCGAACAATAATACATAAAGACAAAAGAAACATGATTGTTACACACAACAGCCAATAACTTAAAAAAAAAGACATCTAGAAATAATTAGGCTGTGAACCTAGAACAGACACAAAAAGAACATAACACAAGAACTCCAAAATGGAAACTTCAAAAGAAACATGATTGTGACACACAACAGCTTATAACTTAAAAAAGGACATCCAGAAATGATTAGGTTGTGAACCTAGATCAGACACAAAAAGAACGTAACACAAGAACTCCAAATGGAACCTTCAGGACTGGAATCCAGAATGAACACAATAAAATAACATTAGGGGGCAAATGAACTTCCATCAATTTACTGTACAGTTCTGTCAAATTACAGTTGGACTAAATGATGGATCCATCATGCTCCAAGTCTTGTTTTAGATTCTTTTTTCATTTTTTCATTCTAATACACAAGACAAAACAATAGGACCTCCTTGTTTATATATTTTTTTAGTGTTCGACATTTCAAATTTTTCATTTTAGCAAATAAAAACTAGATTCCTGAACATGTAAGGACTAAGATCTACATACCAAGCTTTAACTAGAAAGGCCTCTATTCCAACTTGCACAGTCAGGAACTGACTAACAATAGGTGCTGTGTAGTCTTTAGTCTTGGTCTAGTATAAAGGTACGGGTGACAGCAGTCAGACAACAAGCAGAATCAGCTTCAGCTTCTCATTTGTGGAACTACTGAGGACCAGACAGCGCAACCATGAAGGTAAACCTCATTCCAGCTCCTATTCCATACAATTTCACTCAAATATCTTTAATGTGGCATTTTCCTCACTTAAAATCATTTCTTATTTTCAGGTCACCTTTTATGAGGAAAGAAATTTCCAGGGTCGCTCTTATGATTGTACCGGCGACTGTGCTGACTTCTCCTCCTACGTGAGCAACTGCCACTCTTGCAGAGTGCACAGCGGATGCTGGATGATGTATGATCAACCCAACTACATGGGAAATCAGTATTTCTTTAGGAGGGGCGAGTACTCTGATTGTATGTCTATGTTTGGAATGAGCAACTGCATCAGGTCCTGCCGCATGATCTCTATGGTGAGCTCCATGAATCTGGTGACGTATTTATTAACTGACATTAGATAACAGTTCTAAATTCATTTTAACCATTTATTTTGAAATCAGAACGGTGAACTGTGAGAGACAGACCTAGATTGTTGTTGAAGTTAGACTTATGACTACATGTGATAATGGTTCTTCCTAACTAATTTATACATAACTGACTTCCCTTCCACTACAGTACAGGGGATCCTACAGAATGAGGATCTACGAGAGGGAGAACTTCATGGGTCAGATGTACGAGATGATGAATGACTGTGACAACATCATGGACCGTTACCGCATGTCTCACTGCCAGTCCTGTCACGTGATGGATGGCCACTGGCTCATGTATGAGCAGCCCCACTACAGAGGCAGGATGTGGTACTTCAGGCCTGGAGAGTACAGGAACTTCAGCGATATGGATGGCATGAGATTCATGAGCATGAGGCGTATCATGGACTCCTGGTACTAGTGTTCAAATGTTTCAATAAAATGGTAACTCTACAACATAAAACTGTCATTATTGCTAATATTTGCATGTGTAATCCACCAAAAAACACACAACCTCATAAGTTAGAAAGGCTTACGAGTCAGAGCCATAGCCATAGCCTAGAGGGCAGTTCTCTAACTTCGACAATCTTGGCTTGGCAAAGAGTCTTGGCTTGGTGTCTTTTTTTGCTCCCTTTTTCCTTTCTCCTCCATCATTCATATTAGAAATAGTACAGGAATGAGCCACAAATTGATCCAGACTCAAATTTACAGCAACTGTTTAAGGGCAATACCCAACATTGCACGGGAGCTAATCTAGACGTTTGCATTTAAGTGGCCATATCATGAGTAAATCTAGTCTTAATAATTTGCCATATTGTTCATATCCCTTTTGCATTTCCTTTTGCATTTTCCTCTGCCTAAATGCTACGATGCAGGGTTTTTTTTAAAAGAAGAGTTAAATACATAGTAAAATACATTAAATAACAGGGGTGTAACAGTACACAAAAATGATGGTTCAGTATGTACTTCAGTTATGAAGTCAAGGTTCACTATTAAACGGCTAATAGACAGCTATTAGATGTCTTTTAAATGCAAAATTGCTTGCTGGGGCACATATTAGTAGCAAATTAAAAGTGGTAATGTTAATATGTATTAAATATAAATTGAGTTATAGGATTCTTTCATAATACAGCTATGTCATAATTATTCAAGCCCTATTCAACATTGCGGTCTTTAAATCAGTAGTATGGTATGGGGTGGTAAGAAAAAAAATTGATGCATCACGATTCTCTCTCAAACGATTCTGGATCGATTCTGAGAATTTCGTAATCATTTTTAACTGCAGATGTGTGATGACGCTCGTGTTCTACTTGCTTCCAATTCCTCACACACCACTCGAAACTTTCATTAAATAATCTTTCATAAAGTTCAGAAAGGTTGACGTGAATTACTAGGACATTCGCGGGCTTCATTGCACAAGACATGCGCTGAGAGAAAAGTGCGCTTTGCTTGATGTCACACTTGCAGTGTGTGGTCTCGCCCGCCTGTATTTTCCTTACAAATGCAATACGAAAGCATCATTTATATTGTTTGGAATGCAAATATATAAAAAATATTAAACTCACTGACAGAAGGCTGCTTTCAATTTCAAATGCTCACATGCGCTTTGTGAAGAATGCTCGTGCATATGACTGTGTGCGACTCCATTTGAGTGGTTAAATGTACTTGCACTTCCGACAGGACAAACTACATCTTATATTTCAAAAGAGATCTGGGCATTAGTGTGAATGCAGCTTATTAGATCTCTCGCTGTCTATAATGTCATCAGTAATAATCAAACAACAATAAAGCCGAGAAAGAGAACAATCACTCACAGCTCTTGAATGGAAAATGTTCAGATACTCATAAATACTGAAAGCATTCTTTGTTTATTGCTTGTAATATGTTTTTTTTTTTTTGTTCTTTATTATTTACTTGCTCTTATGTTTTGAAGCTATTAGTTTATATATTTACAATTTTTACCATTAATTTGTAAAATTTTTTTCATTTGTAAGTATTTTAAAAAGTACTTAGAATTACCTGTGAAATAAAAAGTAGATCAAGTATCAGTTTTGGAATCAGATTGTAACTTACAGAATCGGAATGAGATTGTGAGGTACCCCTAGTATAGTAGTGTACAAAATTGTGTTAAAACACAACTAAGACTTTGGGAATAATGAAAATTAGCTTTAGTTGTGACACATGCACAAGGGCGTAAATTTGGTTTCAACTTTGGGGGGGTTGAACGTTGGTATGGTTGTATTGTATTGGGGGGGTTGTAACTGATGGATTTGAATATTGGGGGGGTTACATCCCCCCCATCCCCCCACAAACTACGCCCCTGCACATGCATAAATTTAGCCAATGCATGTTCTGAAGTTGAATAGCAAATATAGCTATGACAAAAGAGCTCTCTACAAGAAGAAGCTACAAAAAGGCTATGGCTACAAGAACATTTCCAAAACACTAAAAGTTCCTGGAGACACAGTTGGCAGTATTGTTTGTAAGCGTAAAGTTTATAGTTCCATAGCAAACCTTCCAGAGCCTAAAAGAAAAAGCACAATTTCATCAAGGGAAATCAGATATTTGATCAGAGCAGCTAAGAAAAACCCTTGATTTAGTGCCAAAGACTTGCTAGACAACCTGATGAAAGGAGGACAAAAAATGTCAGTGCAAACTATAAGAATAACACTAAACAAGCATTGACCTCATGCCCGGACACCTCGACTAACACCACTCTTGACCAAGAGAACATAAAAGGCTGACTTGAATATGATAAAATGAATTTGGCCCGTGTGAGAATGAACAGGTCTGTGGAGTTCTGGAAGAATGTTTTATGGAGTGGTGAGTTCAAACTGGTATTTTTTGGACCCATAGATCAGTAGTACCTGTATGTCTGGCACAAAAAAGGAATGACTAATGGCCAGAAGAACACCATCCTCAGGGTCAAAGATGGAGGTGGGTCAGTCTTATTGTGGGGGTGCTTTACTGCTGCAGGAAGGTGAATCTTGACAATGGATCATGTCATGGATTCTTTAAAGTATCAGGCCATTTTTTTAATCAAAGATTATGATGTCTTCAGTGCATAAACTGAAGCTTTACTGGATATTTGGACTTTCCAGCAGGCCAATAATTCCAAGTATACATCCAAAATGATCGGGATCGATCCTGAAATGTTCCTGTGTGGCCTGCTCATTCATTCATCAAGTCCCAGCCCCATAGACAAGGCTATGTAGTCTGTAGTGGAAACAGAAATGATTAATTCGCCTTTCGAGTCTTTCGGGTTCGAGTCGTTCATTCATCAAGTCACAGCTCCATAGGCACAATGCAGAAACTGAAATGATTAGTTCATCTCTCGAGTCTTCGAGTAATTATCATAATTATCAAAAGATATGTGCAATAAATATTTATGTTATGCCACTATGTCCCTTCTGACCAATCTTTTTATTACAAATATTAGATCAATATGTTCAGTATTCATATAGGAAAATCTATTTTTATACTAGCTAAAAAAACAAACAAAAAAATTAAATTAAAAAATAACTACGCACTTGTTTGTAAGGAGTGCTCATGAATTGTCACGTGAAAACAAGAACAAAGGACTCAGAACCAAAGCGATGAACTAATCATTTCTGTTTCTGCATTATTTCTGAGAGGTGCTTTAACCACATGTTATCTAACAAAATGCATCAAAGCACATTTATCTTTATGCAAAATGTAAATTTTCTCACATATTAGGCCTATATTTATCACAAATAAATTTTTTATTTATATTTTAAACTCCTTTAATAAAACAGCATGGATTTTTGACACGCACATACTTTGTTATTCGTTACCTGTCCTTTATTTGACAGATAACTACTTAGGAAAAATATAGCCTATCTGTTTGGACACTGATTAATAAATTGTTGCGTGTTTCATGAATTATATCCCTTTATTTTAGTAAAACGTGAGTCACTGAATAATTTCGCTCCCATTATTAAGGCGATTTAGCTCAATCATTGAAACTAAAAAGAATGGACGGATTAATAAAACGTCATAAAAAAACTGCAACTCCTGCAGCTGCATTTAAATGCAGGAGTGTATTCTATTCCTTAAAATATCAAATATCAAATTCAGAAACAACACATTCCAGCGGATAGATCACCTCTTATTTAACACAGACCTACGAATTTATTATCGAATTGAGATATTTCTTTCTTTTTAGGTACAATTATTCGCTGAGTTTAAGTTCATTTTTGAGACGATTCAGTTTCTCGCAGAGAGACAGCTAAAAGCGCACCCTGTTTTTATTTATTTTATTTTACTAAAGCACAAGGTTTTGTTGCTATCGTGAGCGCACACAAATAAAAGTAGACCATTTGTATTCTTGTACTAATCTGTAGGCTATCGCCAAAAATGACGGAAGGCCTGTTTTAAGTTGTTTCTGTCATGAGGAGAAAATCCATCAGAACGCGCCGGCGCTTTCGTCGACCAGAGGGATAAAAATGTAATCAATTTAGTTTCATATTTATATTTAAATATCGGGCTATAGCCTAATATAATTTTTTTAAAGATGTCACCAATGTTGATTATGAAAAGTGAATAGCATGACGGATGCGCAATGTCGGGAGACATATGCAGCGGGTCAGACATAAGTTCGACCACTTCATTAAGTTTTGTTTTATAGTAAGTCTGTCTTTAAAATGAATTTCGTTTTGTAGAAATTGTATCTTAATTTCAATCAATGTTTCATCAACCAATTGCCTATATTTAATTAGGAAGAAAACCATGAACGTCGTGTGTGGAATGGAAACGAAACCATGTTTCCGCGGCCTTTAAATAAGGCTGAAGCAATTGACGTCTTTCTGTTTTTATTAAATTTCTTAAATACGTGTCTTTATTACTTAATTAATTGATAAGATGTTTTGGTCTAACAATATATTTTAGCTGCTCTAAATTCTAAGTTAGACACAAGTTTGCGTATAGGCTAGGCTATATAAGGTTCCCTTCTAGACAAGCGCGTAAATTGCTGTTTCGGCCGCAAATTTTCAGTAATTTCGATCGGTGCATCAAATGATATAGGCCTAAACTAAATTCGTGTATTTACAGTAAAAGAATAAAGAAATAGCCCAACTCTAGACTTATTGGCTATGCTATTTACGTTTGGGCAATATAATAATAATAATAATAATAATAATAATAATATCTCAGCAAAGACCGAACATATTTATTTGTCTCGGCACACGACCGCTAACAGTAACACAGTAGCACAGCGCATCAAAGCTTGCTGTTGTCTTGGCTGCCTTACAAACGGCGATGGAAACAACAGTGAATTTTCCCCCTTTTGTGGTAATTTAGCACTAGTTTCTATGGTATTCTGCTTGCATTTTTGGGCTTCAGTTGGATGCTTTATTTTAATCTTTAGTCAACTGAGTTTAGTTCTAAAAAAAGCAAAGGCTAAATAGTAAATAATCTGCGCCGGGGCCCATCATAGGGTGGGGGCTGTCCCGTATGCCCATGATGTAATGGTAATACATCGCTTACAATGGGTTCATGTTAACTACTGTATGATTATCAGACGATTTTAATGTGTTAATGTTTCAACTATATCGTGCAATTATAGCTATGTAACAATCTGATAAACTGCAATTGTGCAGTTTGTATCCATTAACACGCTCATAAACATTACAAAAAGAAATGTCATGCCATAAGCTACACAATTACGAACAAAATAACCGTTGATATTCCAATAAGCAACATTTTGTTATTCAACAAGTGCTAGGCTATTAAGATAAAAAGTTTCTGCTGTAGAGTTTGCGCCTAATCTGACTCTCCACAATGGGCTACACAATGCATATGAATATTTTATAGGCCTATTTGTATTTTGACTGCAGTTAAGAGCAAAATGATGAGAACATGTTTAACATTGGAAGTTTAAGATTCTTTATTAAATATTCTTACTTTATGCAAAACATATAGGCATCTGTACATTGTACCTCTATAACATCATAACATAAATCATTAAATTATAGTTCAGATGAACCGTACAAACCCAGTCTTGTTTTTTGCTATTTATTTAGGCCTATTTATTTATATCAGCAGATCTGTGTTGATTCAGTTCATTTCAATAACTGCTGATGTTGCAAACTGTGGTTAAGCTGTAAAGCAGCTCGAAAGAATTGACCAAGATATGTAACATTATGGCTCCGTATTATTAGAACAATAATACAGAATATTTACTGCCATCCAATGTTCCTAAAAGACAAAGAAATAAAATAAAAATGTTAAAGAAAAACAAACAAAAACAACAAACCGTTTATATATCAATGTATAATTTGTACATTATCTTGTGTGTATAAAAAGCACTCACCCAACCTAACAGTGCTTGACAAGTTTGAGATAGGGGGAAGGGCGCTTTGTTTAAAATGTTTGTCACCAAAGCCATTAATCCAGAGGGCGGGAGACTCAAAATATTAGCCTAAGCTATGCGCGTGACAGACCTTTTTGCAATCTTGGTGCTTTTTGTTAATTTTAACATCCTGATCTGATCATATGAAATAAGCTGACGAAATACACAATTGTTAGACTCTGTTATGAGTATTTGCAGTAAGTTTCTTTATTTGTTTGTATTATGGAGATTTGCAGTGTTTCGCAGTGTTTCACGCTCCACTCCAGAAGTTCCGAATGGGATCAACCAGGGACGTGCACAGGGGGGTTGCTCAGGTTGCCCGGGCAACTGCCCATATGCCCTTCTCGACTCACGTTGCCCTTCCGAGGTGGAAAAAAATAAATAAAAAAATCGTACAATGGATGCAGAATTTCACGTAGGCCTAGATAAAAAAAAAAATCGCAAAGCCTCATTCACTTCCATATTCGGGCACCCGTCCGAAAGTGAAAGTCAGTATAGGGGAAGGGCAAACTCTGTTTACGTGGCTGCAGCGCTGCACGCGACCGGCACCTGAGCTGAGCCTGCATGAGCGGCACTAGAAGGAGATTGTCGCGGTTGTCGGGTGAGACGACTTAACGTTGTCGGAAAGGTGAGTAAGGTTATAATCGTTAACGAAAACGAACGAAAAAACGAAAACTAGGTGGGGAAAAAAAATCGTCGTTAACTGAAATGAAAATAAAAACGAGGCATTACAAAAAAAACGATAACTAACCAAAACTGTAATGTGTGTTTGGCAAAACTAACTAAAATAAAATAAAATTATAGATTAAATGTCCTTAGTTTTCGTCTTTGTCAATGTCTTTCAAACGTTCAGCTGCATTTCATTTCCCTGCGTCTCTCACTTACGCGTCTCTCTCACATACTCGCGCGCGCACAGCCCCTCCCCTCCGTGCACACCGCGCCTCCATGAGAACGAGTGTTGGAAGCAAGTTCGCGAAAGGTTGGTATCTCGTGAAAACCTTTACACAATCACACATTAAAAAGTGGTATAAAAATATTTTTAATTCTGAATATAATTGTGTCAGTGTGTTAATGTCGACCTGAGAAGCGATTGCTACTTTAGAAAGTTAACTAGACGCAAGTTTGAGGTAAAATGCACTTGGGTTGTCGATGTCAAAACACTATTTAAGCCGTGATTCAAGTAAGGAATAATTGACGACGGGCCGTTGAATTATTAGAGGGGGGGTTAGGGGAGTGGTTGGTAGGGGAGTGCCCTTTTTTTAGGTCAGAGCAACTGCCCCTCAAAATTCCTGTGCACGTCCCTGGGATCAACCCTCCCCCGCGCGTTTGCCAGCGTCTGCTGCTGCCGAGCAGAGTATGTGCGAAGTTTTGACTGGAGCGAGGAGGGATTTTGTAAAAGTCGGAGCGTCGTGGGTTTTTTTTGGTTTTTTTTGTTTGTTTGTTTTTTTTGTGTTTATTTTTTAAAATCTGCAAGAAATATTATGAGTTTGGCGTGTGGTAGGAAAAAAAGTTTGCACAATAAGCCACTACGCAAATGTGTGTCTAAGTAGACCAGCTAAAATATTGTTCGACCAAAAACATCTTATCAATTATTTAAGTAATAAAGACATGTAATAAAGTAATAAATAAATTTAATTAAAACAGAAAGACGTCTATTGCTTCAGCCTTATTCAAAGGCCGCGGAAACATGGTTTCGTTTCCATTCCACACCCGACGTTCTTGGTTTTCTTCCTATTTATTAAATATAAGCAATTGGTTGATGAAACATTGATTGAAATTAAGATACAATTTCTACAAAACGAAATTCACTTTAAAGAAAGACTATAAAACAAAACTTAATGAAGTGGTCAAACTTATGTCTAACCCGCTGCATTTGTCTCCCGACATTGCGCATCCGTCATGCTATGCCCTTTTCATAATGAACATAGGTGGAATTCATTTAATAGCCCAATATTTAAATATAAATATGAAACTAAATTGGTTACATTTTTATCCCTCTGGCCGACGAAAGCGCCGGCGCGTTCTGATGGATTTTCTCCTCATGACAACTGAAACAAAAACAGGCCTTCCGTCATTTTTGGCGATAGCCTACTACGAATGGTCTTTTATTTGTGTACGCTCACAATAACAACAAAACCTTGTACTTTTGAATAATAAAATAAAATAAAAAACAGGGTGCGCTTTCAGCTGTCTCTCTGCGAGAATCTGAAACGTCTCAAAAGTGAACTTAAACTCAGCGAATAATTGTACCTCCGCATATGGAACTTGAATGTTTTTTTTTTTTTTTTTTTTTTTTTTGCTAAGAGCAAACCAGAATGAAAATATTACATTTATAATCCGTGTGTGTGTGCTCCTAATATATATATATATATATATATATATATATATATATATATATATATATATATATATATATATGCCTAATGACTGTTTAATGACAATAGGATGCAGTAAGACTTTGTGTAAAGGTCTTTCTTTTAATTTTTGATGCATAGAGTAGCCTAAGACTATCCCACGTTTTGAAATTAACTCTCACTTTAAAATTTCTAATGGTTTTTAAGGATGTTAAAAGGTTAAATTATAATGTTATTGTTGTTTTACTTCGTCCTTTCATCTCCGTTTACAAACCGACATTTTATTATTACAGTCACTTTCCAATCCGTCCCTTTGCGCCACCTGGCGGTAGTTTTTTACACGTGACTGAATTTCAATTAATGCAACGGCCCTGCGGCGGCGGTATGCGCGGCGGTAATACCCATTTTGGTTGTCCACCTACTGTACATAGCCTTGTCTATGGGGCTGAGACTTGATCAACGAACAACTCAAACCCAAAAGAAGTGAACTAATCAACCTAGTGAGCAGGTTTCCTATACAGAACCTATGCGATGTTGCGCATGCACGGTCAACGCAAAATTAACGAATCACTCTCTGAGACAACTCGTTGGTCTCAAGTCATGTTAAAGATTTGTTCAAAATTAACAAATCGTTCATAAACGACACATCACTAGTCAGAAGCTAATAAGCACGTACAGGCAATGCTTATTTGAGGTTATAAAGAGTAAAGGATTCTCTACAATATTTAACTTTAGCAGGTTAATAATTTTGTATATGGATGTTTAGAGCCATTTTGTTGTTTTTTTGTTTTTGCAATATGCTGCTATTTTCTGCTATCACACTGCTATTACACTATATGTTGCTATTATAAAAATACATTACAGACTGTTGAATGACTTTAAATCAACAGTCCAATTTTCTACATTTACATTATGTGCTCTTTTATCAAAAACAAATCACTAACATCAGCCTGCACTACATCAAATAGACTACACCTTTGAACACTGTATCTCAAAAACTAAAAATTTAAAATGCTATCTTAAATTTTGTCATCATTTACCCAACTTCATTACAAACCATTAATTTCTTGTGTGAAACACAACAAAAGATAATTTGTAAAAAAAAATTAAAGTCAGTGGTGCATGATTTTGTTTGGAGTATTTTTTAGTGAACCCTCTCTATGAATATAATTTTTACTTAACATTGTGTTTGTTCCATATTCTACCCCACTTTGTTATGTAAATGAAAGTACAAAAATCAAGATATTGTAGGCTCAGTGGTAGCGTACTTTCACTACACAACTGAGTCATGAAGTTCTAGACCCTGTCGTATTTGAGAACAATCAGTGTCATTTCCCGACACTATTCACTCTCTCTATTTCAGTATGTTCCTGTTACTCTCTACTGTGTTATACCATGAAGCAAAACATCCAATAAATTAAAAACTATATCATTTTAAAAAAACAACAGACCACAGGCAGGGACGAACTGTCACGCCATCTAATTAATTTTTAATGGTGGATCCTGGAATATGCAACATAGAATGGCACTGTCTAGTTTCACTTATTGCATCCATTTTAAGTTGCATGACTGCAATAAAATATGCTCGGAATAGAGAAAAAAACAAAACAAAAAAACAAAACCTCAGAATCACCACAAAGAAAATTTTGATATTACTATTGATTAGACTATGAAAATATGACAGAGCACAAAATGAATCTGCCATCTTCAGATCATTCACTTAGCTTTAGATATTTTGGATTCTTCCTCCAAATGTACTCATTCAAAAGAATCTTTTCTGTCCCAAAAAGCATTTTAAATGAATCAGGGGGGAAAAATGCTGAAAACATTCCCCTCATTCTTGTCGAAAAAAATGGAATCAAAAAGGAACCAATGGAACAGGTGGAGAGCATGATCTAGTCACGTGTAGAACGGAAAACACAGTTGACTACGTAAAAGGCCAGTGCACTGTACTGCTGGGTCAGGCATTCATATACAAAAGGGAACACACAGTCTTTGAACTGGGAAAGGTATATAAAGATAGCAAGTGCAAAGAACAGTGCATTGGAGCCATATCAACTTGTTGACAGCTGACCGACTGACATCATGGGCAAAGTGCGTTCTTAACATTTTGATTTACATGATAAATTGTTATATAGTATATTAAACATAAATTGTAATGTATCTTGAAAGAATATTTGGAATTTGGCAACATGATCAACCAATTAACACAATTTCTGAATAATTTGCAGGTCATCTTCTACGAGGACAGGAACTTCCAGGGTCGCTCTTATGAGTGCATGAGCGACTGTGCTGACATGTCCTCCTACATGAGCCGCTGTCACTCTTGCAGAGTGGAGAGTGGATGCTGGATGATGTATGATCATCCCAACTACATGGGAAATGGGTATTTCTTCAGGAAGGGCGAGTACGCTGATTACATGTCTATGTTTGGAATGAGCAACTGCATCAGGTCCTGCCGTATGATCCCCATGGTGAGCCCAATTAAAGCTTATAAATTTGTGTTTTTATTTTAACATTTTTTTTTTCTGGCTGATAAACTGAAATTAAACTGACTTCTCTTTCCACTACAGTACAGGGGATCCTACAGAATGAGGATCTACGAGAGGGAGAACTTCATGGGTCAGATGTACGAGATGACGGATGACTGTGACAGCATCATGGACCGTTACCGCATGTCTCACTGCCAGTCCTGTCATGTGATGGACGGCCACTGGCTCATGTATGAGCAGCCCCACTACAGAGGCAGGATGTGGTACTTCAGGCCTGGAGAGTACAGGAGCTTCAGCAATATGGGTGGCATGAGATTCATGAGCATGAGGCGTATCATGGACTCCTGGTACTAATGTTTTAGCACTGTAATAAATTAATTTCTCTGTAAAAATAAAATGTAAGAAAATGCCATGAAACTCATTTAAGTGTCATTAATATTTGTATCCCCACAAAAAATGCCTCATGAGATAATTCACAATCACACAAAATTTTGTTAAACACTAAAGACCTGCAGGCGAGCATGACTTCATCTTCAGATATGAGAATGAGTGTTTTGACATTTATAAGCATGAGGCATGCCATAATTGTTTTTTTAAAATGAGAACAAATAAAATTTGAATTCAGCAGCTTGCAAAATTATTTCAGCAACTGCATCTTTCTCCACTGACAGCCATTAAAAATTTACCAAAATTATCCCACACATGTATTGAGCTTGCAAGTAGTAAAAACCTATCAATAACCTGTCACACGCAGGAATATAAATGTAGCACACACTACAAGACAGAAATGCAAAAAGAGATGGAATATAATGAGCTTTCTCTAGCCTCATTCAAAAACACCAACCCTTAAGAAAAAAATCAGTACCTTCAAGTCAAACAAGTGGGCACATGGATCACAGGAAGCACAGGAAAACAAGACTTTTTAGAGTATAGTTTAAGGATTCTGCAGCAACCGGATGATTAAAAGGAGAACAAAACAGTTTTTTTTTTTTTTTACTTTGTGCTAATTAGATTAAAAATGTCAAGTGAGCAAGAGCAAGGCTGTAACGCTGATCTGAGAGAGAGGTCAGAGTATGCCAGGTGACTCGGTCTATTGGGAAAAAGGCCAGCATGCCCTTGTTTCCTCTTCTCCATTTAGTTCTCAACTAAGCCCTGTGAACTCCAAGGGAGTTTACCTTCTGATCCCTAAACTGTAGATGATGACAGAGTCCTCAGCACTAGATAGGGCTCTTATCTGCCCTGTGTTTGATTTTACACTGACACCTAGAGGCCAAACATGACAGGACATAGAAATGCCAGATGCAGTCATTTTGTCTGTTAGTCTATCCATTCTTAATTAGTAAGTGTGACTATTCAACAAGAGGGTGATATATTTGGACAAAACGTCACACCTACCAACATCACTGACAATAAGTTTATTTCTAGTCAGCTAGCCACCTTATTCTTGTAAAAGTATAAATATTTGCCTAGCAACTATATTTTTGAAACATAGTTATGATTTAGTTATGATTACATTCATGGTTTATAGTGACTCCAACCAAAATATTGTTTCCCCATACTTCATTTTGTGGTTTTCATAAACCGACATCAACAATTTTTTTTTTTTTTTAAATCTCTCGTGGCTAAACTGTAGAAGCTTTATGGTGCAACTTCACAAAACTCATGCAAATACTCACTCTTTTATCCCAGTTTATCCCTTTAACTTTCTACTGATATCTACTGATGCATAAAGTTTCCGTTAACTGCTTCTACTTCACACTAGAGTTTATCTTCTTTTTCCCCATTTTTTTGTCTCATACTACACAAAAAATCATTGCCATTACTTGTTTCAATCTCTAAAAATTTTCTTGCTTTGTGGTAGTGTGCTTGCATTTGAAGTGAGCTCTTTCCCTGACTGTCTCAGATGCAGCAGTGTCTTCAACAGAGGCCATAGCCATTGTTTTACATTGCTCATCCTGCCATCTTCTCTAGGCTTAGAGGTTGGGAGCTGCCTGTCACTACAGTATGTTTTATTGCTCCAATAGAAATTGCTTCTTTGGACATTTAATTTTTCTTCTTTTTCTTCTTTTAGTTTGGATATTTTTTATATTCTTTTTATGTTTTGTAAAGCACATTGAGCCAAAGAAAGATAATATATACAATCAAAGTTGTTTTGTTATTTCTCATTGCAGATCTGTCAAATTGCAAGATTTAAATGGTCATGTGACAGCAGGCACCATGAGCTCCATAAACAAAATAGCCTTTTGGTTTTGTTCAAAAACAGTCATTTTCTTTCACTTTACTGAGAAAAAACTACTGAGTGCAGCTTAAATTTAGGGACTGGTTCAACTGTACTTTATTGGAGTACCACCAAAATTTCTACATTTTAAAAATAAGAATCATTGATACGCTTCATGCTCATGAATCTCATGCCACCCATATTGCTGAAGCTCCTGTACTCTCCAGGCCTGAAGTACCACATCCTGCCTCTGTAGTGGGGCTGCTCATACATGAGCCAGTGGCCGTCCATCACGTGACAGGACTGGCAGTGAGACATGCGGTAACGGTCCATGATGTTGTCACAGTCATCCATCATCTCGTACATCTGACCCATGAAGTTATCCCTCTCGTAAATCCTCATTCTGAAGGATCCTCTGTGCTGCAAAGGTATGAAGAGAAACGTATAATTTGTGCTAAATTGTTATAAGAGCATTTAGTGAACAGCTCTACTAGGAGTAAAGTTGTATGTGTTATGCTCTTACCATGGGGATCATACGGCAAGATCTGATACAGTCATTCATGCCAAACATAGACATGTAGTCAGCATAGTCACCCCTCCTGAAGAAATACTGATTTCCCATGTAGTTGGGACGGTCATACATCATCCAGCATCCGCTCTCTATTCTGCAAGAGTGACAGCGGCTCAGGTAGGAGGACATGTCAGCACAGTCTCCAGTACACTCATAAGAGCGACCCTGGAAGTTCCTGTCCTCGTAGAAGATGATCTATTTTGGAACACAAGAGAAACAATGAGACACTTAAATGATTAAAAGCAGGATCCCAAAGATGTACTATTGTTTTTATTTTTAAGTATCAGTAGTACTTACCCTGCCCATGATGGTAGCGGTAGTCTTTTAGAGCACTTTCGGACTGGTACACTGACACTCTGCTCATGTTAACCCTTACATTTATACCTGCCCAAACCTAAAGAATATGTGCCTCCTATTGTGAAAACTCCTGACAAAGCAGCATGGTATAGAGGCCCATGGAAAGCTAAAGTGCTTTTGTAATATGTAAAATATAACTGAATCTCTTGTTTCTAGGTTTATCAGTCTCAAGTAGCCTGTAGATGGATTTGCATCTAGGTGTTTCTTTTGTATTGAACAAACAATTAAGTGAGCCTACAGTCACATGAGATGTAAGTACAGGTGAGCCATTTCTTCCTCTACCAATCCATATATTCACTAATAATCTTTTTCATCGTAAAATAACTCTCTTTACATCTCATCAGAGCTAGTAGATCAACTTGACAAGATTCCAAGCAAATACGGGTATAGATAAAAAGAAAGAAATTTTCTTTCCCTGATACACAAGTCTGTTGAGGGTGTTCATTACTATGCCTAAGAGTAGGTCTTTAAAACCTGTTTTAAATATTTAAAAATTATAGTATATATATATATATATATATATATATATATATATATATATATTTATATATATATATATACTGTACTGTATACTGTACTGTATATATTGTATATGTAAACTGAAGAAAATGAAGACATAAAGAATAAAGAAGGTGAGAGTAAAAAGTAAAAAGGTTTTGGAAGATGTAAACCACAAAATAACATAAGGGATAAAATCATTCAAAGTAATTGAGCATATGTTTAAACAGAAAACCAGTTATAACAGCCAACTTGTGAACTTCTTACCATAATCATTAGCTTTTCATTAGCTTAGTGGGAAGAGAAAAATCAGCGTTTTTGACAGAGAATTTAAATTAGAATTTTAATTTAAAAAGGTATGTTTTAACCTAACTTGTTCGCAAAAATACATTTAAAAATTTAAAATGAGTTCAAACTAATTACCTTGACAAAACTTATTGTTCTGCATCTCGATATATGTTTAAACATTATTTTAAATGTTGTAAAATTATAGTATTTTTAACAGATCGATTTAGATTTTTTTTTTTTTACACTGTATTTGACAAACAAAAATAATTTTTGAAAAACTATTTCAAAATGAAAAAAAAAAAAATGTTACTGTGGTGTGTATATAACCTGTAGGTTCAGTCTAAATTTTCCACAATGAATGCACTCTAAATGCTTCTATACTGGTGTGCTGAGTCAGGAGGTTGTCCTCAATCTCAATAGCAAGCACACAGTTTTATTCAGTTCGCTTGGGTATAAAAGTAAGGGTGAGACCTGCCAGGAGGACAGAGCAGTGTAAACGGAAGAGCGTCCAATAATTAAATAAAAAAAAAATGACTACATCCGGCATGAGCATGTGCAGGGTAAGTAATCACAGGAAAAAACGAAACAAAATACCTTTTTCTTTCTCTCTCTAGAATAATGCAACATTTACTGAAATGCATGCATAGCTGAAAATTCCTAGTAACCTTTAATCTTTTCAGGCCGTCTTCTATGAGGACAGGAACTTCCAGGGTCGCTCTTATGAGTGCACAAGCGACTGTGCCGACATGTCCCCCTACTTGAGCCGCTGTCACTCTTGCAGAGTGGAGAGCGGGTGCTTCATGATGTACGATCGTCCCAACTACATGGGAAATCAGTATTTCTTTAGAAGGGGCGAGTACGCTGACTACATGTCTATGTTTGGCATGAGCGACTGCATCAGATCTTGCCGTATGATCCCTATGGTAAGAGAACAATACATGCTTCACAAAATGCTCTTATAACAGTTTAGCACAATTTTTACATTTCTGTTTACACATTTGCAGCACAGGGGAGCCTTCAGAATGAGGATCTATGAGAGGGAGAACTTCATGGGTCAGATGTACGAGATGATGGATGATTGTGACAGCATCATGGACCGTTACCGCATGTCTCACTGCCAGTCCTGTCATGTGATGGACGGCCACTGGCTCATGTATGAGCAGCCCCACTACAGAGGCAGGATGTGGTACTTCAGGCCTGGAGAGTACAGGAGCTTCAGCAATATGGGTGGCATGAGATTCATGAGCATGAGGCGCATCAATGATTCCTTCTATTAAAAAGTAAATTGTATTAATGCAAGAAAATTTGTGTTATGTGACAATAAAGCACTTCTGAACTACTCTCTTAAAATATCTTTTAGTTTTTAAGTATAGTGAAACGAAATATAGTAAAACATTATCAGCACCATCGCCTGTGAGTGCTTGAGTGCAAGGTTGGAAACAGCGTCATTTATTAGTCAAAAAAATATGACTTTTATAATATTTCTAACAACTTTACAAATCCTTTGTATGAAATTATTGATCACTCACTGTAGTCATATTGTTTGGTTGATGCAGAACTCAAAGAATTTGAGTTCCAATCTGTGTTCCACTCTAATCGAATCTTCATTCACTTTGGGTCAAGCAATCTTCAAACTTTCAGCTTGACAAAAAGTACTGAATGGATTTTCTGTATACAAAATGGTTGGTCTATAAAATGCCAATGAATTTGACATGAAGTAAACAGACAGTATAGCTGTATCTTGGTAATGCTTTCACCAATTGAAAAAATTTTTTTGTAAGTGTCATTACCAACATTTGCGGACAGTAGAGCAAAATAAGCATGACTATGAAAATGTGTAAATATATATGTAATAGAATTAGTGAATTATATCTTAAAATAACTAATATTCAATTATCTAAGTTTTTATAGTTGTAACAATTCAAGCAGAGTTTCCCCAGTTTCCCTTAACAGATGGCAACTACATCTAAGTTCACTGAAAATCTACCACCTCTGACCACATCTCACACAGTCAGTCAGCATACATATTGTATTCATATTATATTAGCAGTCAAATGCTCTGCATGTGACATTATATCACAGTCAGTTCAAAAAGTGGAGTGAAAACCCATAAACTTAAATTATTTCAGAATAATTAAAAGGAATACTTTATTCTGCCCAAGCTCTATCAGCAGATTTGCTGGAAAATATTACCACAGAAAAATACTGACCAGAGTTTATGTCACACACCTGGGCTCCATTTCTGTAGAATAGGCTGTGACCTCAACAGGTCTGGTTCTGGGGCAGATGTGGCCTTTGGCACTGGATCAAGAGCTATAGCAGGCATGGTAGCTGGGTCATTGGGCATGGTCAAAAAAAACAAAACAAAAAAAAAACACTACAATACAGATCCATGGCCTGTTATGGAACCATGGCCGTAAGATCCAGACTCTGGACTTATAGACCCACACAAGACGTGCAGTAATTGTAGCTGGAGCAGCAAATCTCAGGAGAAGGAGAGTGCTCTGAGGTTGAAGCATAAAGTGCAACAGCAGTGGCTGTGATTACAACAGGTCCTGAGACATGATCCGGTAAGACAAGAAAAAGACAATAGGGACAATACAAAAATGCAGACTCTAGACAGCCAGAAAGTCATGCACACAAGCTGGAAGAGTTGCAGGCCCAAGAATATGAACCAGAAAAACCATAACATAAATGAGAGCTGTTATGACAAGAACACAAACCATAATTCATGTTTTTTTTGGATTCTTGTATTGCTTTGTTAAATTAAGAAACACAATCATAGCCCTCACCAATACTGTAGGCAAATAAAAACAAGACCAAAAAATAGACATGAGAGGCTACTTATAAATTTTTTTTTATAAAAATGACTCATGTCATTACCAATCAGTCATTTCTCAAAAGATTTGAATGAAACTTAGATTCGACCAGAAGACAGGAATATTCTCCAACTTCACTTCAAAAAGTTGAGGAAACTAGTTTATTTATTTATTTATTTTTAAAAAGTAGAAAAAATGTAATAATATATAACACATTTAAAATTGTAGCACTGATTGCTACTGATTGATCAGCAAAAAATGTAGTAGTACCAATCTTTCATTTGAAAGCCACATTTCTAGCCTCCGTAAAACCGCATTCTTCCATCTTAAAAATATATCTAAATTACGACATATGCTCTCAATGACAAATGTGGAATAGTTCGTTCATGACCTCAAGGCTAGATTATTGTAATGCTCTACTGGGTTGTTGCCCCACACACTTAATAAACAAACTCCATCTGGATTATATCTGTCAACACTGCATTAGCTCCGCATTAAACATTGTATACATTTTAAAATCTTGCTCCCCAGTACTTGAGCGAGCTCTTAATGCATTATAGTCTTTCACGTCTATTCCAATCTCAAATTCTGGCCAGTTAATAATACCTAGAATATCAAAATCAACTGCAGGTGGTAGATCATTTTCCTATTTAGCACCCAAACTCTGTTATAGTCTTCCTAGCATTGTTTGGGTAACAGACACACTCTGTGAGTTTAATCTGGACTAAAAACACATCTCTAACCTGGCATACACTGCCCTCCAAAAGTTTGGAAACAACCCTGGCAAAGTGTGGTTTTGGACAATATAAGCATAAATGGTGCAAATACATTAAAGTAACTTGACATTATCATTGAAGACCAGCAATAATAATTTTCATTATGATTACATAATAATGGCAATATATACATGTCAAAGTCAGACATGACCCTTTGCCTCTGATCCGGTAAGCATCTGTGATGCTTGGTTACTGGTTTAAACTTGGCCCAGGTTTGTAAAAGATTTTTGGGTCAGCACACCTTAAGAGCTTCAACAATTGATTGCCAATTAAGTTTAGAATACAATGAACCAATTAGAACCCAGTTTAGGTCAGATAGCTGCTAATGGTGGATATTTTGATTAATCAATTTTTTATTTTTTTTTTGTATAAACTGTTTATGTAATAAAATATGTTTTCGTAGTTTGTGTTGTCCCTTATCAGCGCAAAATGATCACAAATTAAAAAGGATTCATGCCAATATTGTCCAAAACCCCACTTTTCTAGGGCGTTTCCAAACTTTTGGAGGGCAGTGTACATTTCTATTTTCAAACAAGTTAAATGATTGTTAGGCTGAATAAATTAGGTCAACCGGAACCGGGAACACTTCCCAAAACCCATCACCATATCAGCGTGATGAACCCGATCTTCAACCAGATGGAACTGGATTAATTATTTTGAATGCTCCGAGATTGGCTTCGATCCCAATCTGACTTCTGAATTGTTACGCAACCTGAATCATAATCTTACAGCGTCCGATGGTTGGCCAGAGGAGAACTGACCCCCCGACTCAGCCTGGTTTCTCCAAAGGTTTTTTCGTCCATTCTGTCACCTGATGGAGTTTGGGTTCCTTGCCGCTGTCGCCTTTGGCTTGCTTAGTTGGCGACACCTACTATTAAACAATATCATACAGATGAATATATATAGATGAAATGCACTAAATTAATAACTGATGCTTTTTACAATGGAACTAAACCAACACTGAACTGACTCAAGCTAAACAATGACACTATTTTCCTCTAGAGCTACTGCACAGCTGAAACAAACATTGTTGCATAATTTTACTGTTATCACTGTAAAGCTGCTTTGAAACAATCTGTATTGTAAAAAGTGCTATATAAATAAAGGTGACTTGACTAGTAAATTTATATCCATGTCTCTCCCTCTCTTTGTAAAATATTACATATTTATATTGTTTACATACAAGTTATGTAAACGATATAAATACCTTCTGGGTTCCCGATTTTATTGATTTGAGCAACCATAAATGACGCAAAACATACGAATTTTGGGTTTTTGATAGGATTCCTATATAGATAAATCACTCCTTGCCCTCCAGACTAATTCGCGCTGCTGCTGTAACGTCATGTGCAAACAACCTTCTTAAAAGCAATATCAGAATTTCAATATCTGCTATAAGAGTTCTAGCAACAGTCACTCCTAACATTGTTGCAAGCTAAAAGAAAAAAAAAATGTATTAAAGTCAATTGAATATTCATGGTTGCTATTATTTTTCCTATGTTGATAAAAAAAAATGGTTATAAAGATTGTATAGACATGAAATGTTATGCAGCATTACATTGCACCAACACTAAGCCTGCAAACTATCAAATGTTCTACTTTCTAAAGGCTGAAACCTCTAAGTTCTATGGACAAATTTTAAGTATTCTAAATTCCTCTAAATTCTATGGACAAATTTTAAATATTTGATTAGGTGCTCTCTTAAAAGCAATATCAGAATTTCAATATCTGCTATAAGAGTTCTAGCGTCAGTCACTCCTAACACTGTTGCAAGGTAAAAAAAAAAAAAAAAATGTTATATTAAAGTCAGTTGAATATTCATGGTTGCTATAATTTTTCCTATGTTGATAAAAAAAAAAATGGTAATAAAAATTTTATACACATGAAATGTTATGCAGCATTACATTGAATCAACACCAAGCCTCAGATGAAGAGGGGGAAAAAATCTGTCAGTCAAAATAATTAGAAAGAAAAACATATGATTTGGTATCCAATGCAACCATAAATTTAAGGAAAATATATTTTTTAAAAAAAGTTTACCAAAAGTTCAAAGTGAAAAATGTAGTGACATACAGTAACTTGGAATAATGTTTTTTTAAAAGCAAACAATGGTTTATGTAGTTTACATTGAAATGAAACAATGATAAAAAAAATTGTTAACTTCCTCCACAAGCCCAGGTTACACAAGCATATTTGGTTTGAGCTTCATTTTGGCTGTTTAAAATGCTTTCTTGTCATTGGAATTGCTTTACAAGCAGAAATTTCTAATATTCTCCACCACAAGGCTTGAAATAATAACCCTTTCAGGTCTGTAGTACCAAACTGTACCATTCACTACACCATGCAGCTGACTAAGGCCAATTTAAACAATAGGAATACAAATTCTTTGGGAGTCCATATAGTATAAATAAGGCAGCAGGCTGTCGTTACAGTAGCAAGTTTGGAATAACCACAACCGCAATCATGCACGGAAAGGTAAGCCTTAAATATTCTTATCATCTTAAAACATCATTAAAAACATGATTTATTTGCTTTTCTGATTTATAATGGTATCTCAGCACAAATTGATAAAGAGAAAAAAAAACACTTTGTTTTGAAGAGTCAAATGGATATTGTGTTGGGTGATGTTTAATATAGTATTGATAAATAGTAATTAAGTCGATGCTGAACATTATTTTTTTTTGTCACAGGTCATCTTCTACGAGGACAGGAACTTCCAGGGTCGCTCTTATGAGTGCATGAGCGACTGTGCTGACATGTCCTCCTACCTGAGCCGCTGTCACTCTTGCAGAATAGAGAGTGGATGCTGGATGATGTATGACCGTCCCAACTACATGGGAAATCAGTATTTCTTCAGGAAGGGCGAGTACGCTGATTACATGTCTATGTTTGGCATGAGCGACTGCATCAGGTCTTGCCGTTCAATCCCCATGGTGAGTTCCATGAATATTTTACATTTGTAAAAACTTAAAATATATATATTTTTTTTAAATATACATTACTTGAAAAATATATTATTAAAATTATAATGAAAATATATTACTTTTTAAATCATTTTGCACAAAAAGCATAGACAATACTTTCAGAATGCAAATTCATTAAAACTAATGAACCTAACTTTTTCACTACAGTACAGGGGATCCTACAGAATGAGGATCTACGAGAGGGAGAACTTCATGGGTCAGATGTACGAGCTGACAGATGACTGTGACAACATCATGGATCGTTACCGCATGTCTCACTGCCAGTCCTGTCATGTGATGGACGGCCACTGGCTCATGTATGAGCAGCCCCACTACAGAGGCAGGATGTGGTACTTCAGGCCTGGAGAGTACAGGAGCTTCAGCAATATGGGTGGCATGAGATTCATGAGCATGAGGCGTATCATGGACTCCTGGTATTAATGTTCAAATGTTTCAATAAAATAACTTCTATATAAGGCTAAACATTGTGTTTTGAACAATCTTTAATGCCAATATTTAATTTGTATTAATGAGTAATCCACATAAAAATATTCTATGGATTAAATTAAACTTGAAAATAACATAAAACTAAAAATAATATTATTAACGAAAATGTCAGATTTCTTACAACACAACTGTCTGACCAATGGCTTGTATGATCAGGCAAGACATAAAAATTGAACCCAGCTGAAGAATATTTATTAAAACAATTCTGTGATTAACTATGGATTAATGCTTACAGGACTTCTAAAACATTAACACATTCAAGCAAACAGGACTGCCTAGAGGGCAGCTCTCTGACAGGTTTAGAAAATGAAGACCAGGGTTGGGAAAAATTAAAATGTAAAAACTTGAATTAAGATATTAACCTTTTACAGAATTTGTACTAACAGTGAAATTCAACTCCAAGAACATTTCCAGTATTTTCAAACAGTGGCAGCCTGTGCTTTTCAAAGGTGAGTCAGCTGTTTGTAATAAACTATAATTATTATAAAATTTACTTAATAAAAATTAAGTAAATTTGGGGATTTCACAAACCGATTGCAATTTAATGACATAAAACCGTAAAAAGTAAACTATATACAGATTTCGTGCCATGTTCTGTTTTTTAACTTCACACATCCAGTTATGAAGCAAATTGTCTCAATTCAAACGAGCCCACACACAACATAACAATGCATAGATCTTGAGAAAATCCCCACAGGGTGACATTACATGCTGCTTGGCTAAAGTTATTGGACTTCCGGGATCCGATCACATTACAATCATGACACAGTGTTTTCCATCATCATTTGAAAGTTCGTCATTTGGAGCACGATTGGATTGGATTGATCGCTCAGATTGACAGGTCTTGATTTACTGTGCCCAGCTGAAACAGCGCTGGAAGGTCATCGCTTATCAACCAGGATCTTATTATTTCTTGCTTAGTTGGGGACACTTCATATTCATCAATATTATGCCTGCACTGACACCATTGTATGCAAACTGGTCTGGACAATGACATTACTGTTTTCTCCACAGCTGCTTTACAGATAAATGAACTATGTTAATAACTTTATTACAATGAAAATGAATCAACACTAAACTTTCTTAAAGGGATAGTTCACCCAAAAATGAAAATTTTATGTTTATCTGCTTACCCCCAGCACATCCAAGATGTAGGTGTCTTTGTTTCTTCAGTAGAACACAATTGATGATTTTTAACTGCAACCGCTGCCGTCTGTCAGTGGTATAATGCAAGTCAGCGGGAACTTGGACTATAAGAGTAAATAAAACACGACAGACAAATCCAAATTAAACCCTGCGGCTCGTGACGACACATTGATGTCTTAAGACACGAAACGATCAGTTTGTGCGAGAAACCGAACAGTATTTATATTATATTTTACCTCTAATACACCACTATGTCCAACGGCATTCATCACTCGATTCGTGCGGTCTGATCGCGCACTGACAACGGCAGTGATGTCTAGCACTTATTGAAGTATATGCGCGAGACATCACTGCCGTTGTCAGAGCGCGATCACACCTCACAAATCGAGTGATGAATGCAGTTGGACATAGTGGTGTATTAGAGGTAAAAAATGATATAAATACTGTTCGGTTTCTCGCACAAACTGATCGTTTCGTGTCTTAAGACATCAATGTGTCGTCACGAGCCGCAGGGTTTAATTTGGATTTGTCTGTCGTGTTTTATTTACTCTTATAGTCCAAGTTCCCGCTGACTTGCATTATACCACTGACAGACGCCAGCGGTTGGAGTTAAAAATCATCAATTGTGTTCTACTGAAGAAACAAAGACACCTACATCTTGGATGCGCTGGAGGTAAGCAGATAAACATCAAATTTTCATTTTTGGGTGAACTATCCCTTTAACCTGGACAATGACATTATTTTCTTCTAGAGCTGCTATAGAGCCAAAACAAACTTTGTTGCATTATTTTCCTGTTATCACTGTAAAGCTGCTTTAAAAAAGTCTGTATTGTAACAAGCACTTTATTTATAAAGGTGACTTGACTTGACTTGATTGAAAGGTCAATGTTCAATTGAAAATGAGAATGTTTCCCATTATTTACAGCCTCAGTTTCATGAACTGAAAATATTTTATGCTTCTCATAATAACATAACAGGTCTCAAACATGACAAAGCATATGTCAAACAAACTAAAGTCGAAAGCACAATATGGCTTAGTGCCCTTATGAAATCCCAAAAGGCTGCGTATTATAGTCTGTTGCACTGCATGTTTCAAAGCGAAGTGCACTCTTCACAAGTCCTTATGAAACAGAAGTTTATTCAAGTGTGCTATTGGTATACTTCTTTTAAACTAAAAATAAGAAAGTATACTTTCAGTCTACTTTTTATGTACTTCTCAGACATATACTTAAAATTGCACTTAAGTATACTTGACTTGTACTCACAGAAAAGTGTAAGTATATTTGGCCTATACATGTACTCAATCTTTTCTAAAGGAAATAACCAGTTTAAAGACAGTAAAGGAAATAACCAGTGGCAGACACAAGGTCGAATCAAACAGCACGTGGTTTCTGGGTTCAGTTTCTGAAAGTGCTAATGAGGATGAGTGGCATGTGAAGCTACCAATGAATGGCACTTCTGTAAAGTTCAAGATTGATACTGGTGCAGATATCACAGTCATATCTGAACAAACATTCCTGAACCTACCTAGTCACCCTCAACTTGCCAGAACACTTGCAGACATCAGGAGTCCGGATGGCAAACTGGACTGCATCGGCAAATTCTTAGCCTGTATGGAAAGAAAAGGACAAACCGTCAGTTTCTGGACATAAAGGCCCACATACTAATAATCTCCTTAGCCGCAAAACTGCTTCTGAAATGAAACAGGTGAGCAAAGTTTACTCAATTAGTGCAGGGAAAGAGCCAAAACGTCGGTATGATGTCCTGGTATTGGCAAAACATCACAAAAATAGTGGAGACACAAGTTTTGCCAAGTCAGCAAGCCCACCCTGATGATGAGTCCCAGCGGTCCATGGCAAAAGATTGAGGTGGACATCTGTGAACTAGATGGCAAGAAATACCTAATAGTCATGGACTATTGTTCTCACGATACCAAGATTGCACAACTACAAGCCATCACAAGCCAGCAGGTAATTACAGATCTGACTAAACAAACATGTTTGTTCGATGGGGGATCCCATATGAACTTGTGACAGACAATGCTACTCAGTCCAAGGCCACTGAGTTTGCAGAGTTTAAAGGTGCCCTAGATTCAAAAATTGAATTTACTTCGGCATAGTTAAATAACAAGAGTACAGTACATGGAAAAGACATACAGTGAGTCTCAAACTCCATTGTTTCCTCCTTATATAAATCTCATTTGTTTAAAAGACCTCCGGAAAACAGGCGGATTTCAACATAACACCGACTGTTACGTAACAGTCGGGGTGTACGCCCCCAATATTTGCATATGCCAGCCCATGTTCCCAACATTGTGAAAGGCATTAGACAAGGGCAGAACGTCTGGATGTGCACAGCTGAATTAACAGACTAGGTAAGCAAGCAAGGACAATAGCAAAAAAATGGCAGATGGAGCAATAATAACTGACATGATTCATGATAACACAATATTTTTAGTGATATTTGTAAATTGTCTTTCTAAATGTTTTGTTAGCATGTTGCTAATGTACTGTTAAATGTGGTTAAAGTTACCATCGTTTCTTACTGTATTCACGGAGACAAGAGCCATCGCTATTTTCATTTTTAAACACTTGCAGTCTGTATAATTCATAAACACAAATTCATTCTTTATAAATCTCTCCAACAGTGTGTAATGTTAGCTTTAGCCATGAAGTACTATCAAACTCGTTCAGAATCAAATGTAAACATCCAAATAAATACAATACTCATATGATCCGATGTATGCATGCAGTATGCATGACGAACATCTTGTAAAGATCCATTTTGAGGGTTATATTAGCTGTGTGAATTGTGTTTATGCTGTTCAAGGCAAGCGTGAGCTCCGGGGGAGGGGGAGCACGAGAATTAAAGGGACCGCAACCTATATATCGGTGCATAGTTAATGATGCCCCAAAATAGGCAGTTAAAAAAATGAATTAAAAAAATGGGGTATTTTGAGCTGAAACTTCACAGACACATTCAGGGGACACCTTAGACTTATATTATATATATTATAAGTTCTAGGGCACCTTTAATACGCTACTCCACATAGAAAGAACAGACATGCCAACTAGTTACTAACCTGATGCAGACACATATCTGAAGCGGACTGATAGGTCTGGAACGAAGGTAAAGGCACGTGGAAATAAGCAGGAAATCTGCCCCAATGGCTGTCTATGAGAGCGTGCTGCAGTTCCATTTTTCACCATAGATTTACATTGAAAATTTGTGGGGCGCTGTAGAGCTGGGAAAGGCTGTGAGACCGGCTGCCCCACTTAGTATCATAAATACATGCCTGCTGAATCCATGCGCTACGTTTTAATATATCCTGCTCACTTTACGACTTAAAATAGTTGAACACATTTATAATTTATTATTAATTCAGTGTATATATGTTTGGATGAATATTTTGGTGGCTCTGCCCCACCTGCCTATACCGAAGAACCGCGGCTGATCATACACTGTAAAAAATGACCGTGATTTTAACAGTAAAAGACTGTAAAAATGCTGCGGTGAAAAACTGTGAATTGGTTTACAGAAAGTTCCCGTACTATATACGGTAAATAACTGTAATAGATCTAATGGTACATTTACTGTAATTTTACGGTAAAATATCGTTAAATTTACAGTTTTTTGAAGTGAAAATAACAATTCATTGTAAAATTTACAGTGAAAAACTGTAAATTGACATTCCCACAATTCCCTGCGTGACACTTCAAATGTGATATATTTTCGTTGAAATAACTCTGTTTCTTCTTAGTTTTTCTCATTTTTTTCTAATCAGTTATGTACATTAGGGTTTTATGTTACACCTAATGTTGTTAAATTAACGTTTATTGCATTTTTAAAATGTCATGTGTGTTACCATGATGGTGTTTAGTGTGTGTGTGAATGACACTGTGTGCATCTTCTATATGTTAGTATTGTCCTTCTCAGCTTGTGGAAAAGCTGCTTGTGATGAACTTTGATTCATCATGTGACTCTTATCACCACTGTGTTTGGTGACTGTCAGTGTATTATAAAGGTGCAAAACAGATATTAGTACTTCATTAGGTTGGTAAGGCAAGGCAAGGCAAGGCAAGGCAATTTTATTTGTATAGCACATTTCATACACAATGGTAATTCAAAGTGCTTTACATAAAGAAGAATAATAAAGATAAAACATAAGGAATAACAGTAAAACAGATAATTTTGCTATCTGGATGGAAGAGCTAGGAAGTCTTAGGGAGTTTTGTGTTGTTGTTGCCGTCAGAGTGGATCTAAACCTCACACGACAGGACCGCTCTCTAGCGACCTGTTAAGGCACTTCAAACTGATAAACAAAGTTTCAATCTCCTCTTTTGCCAAGACACCTCAAACTGCGCCACACAGCCCTAATCCCCCTTCCGGAGATATCTTATCTATGCAACACAGTTCAAATTTCCCCTTTGGAAATTTCCCCTTTGGAAAGTGTCCTGACTGTAATCCAGAGATATCTTAACCATCCATCACAGCTCAAATTTCCCCATGGTTTGTCCAAATTTACCAAATTTTAACCTAATCACAAATGCTTTCTTCCTAATTCTCCCAACTTTTTCAAACAGACAGCAGTATTTAAAATGCATTAAAAATATATAAAAGAAATAACAAGATAAAATACATTAAAATGAAATAAAAACAGGAAAAATTATTAAAAGAATAAAGAGATAATACATATAAAATAAAGTGCAATCAGTTTGGACATAGCACAGTGCTCAATCTGCAAATGCATAGGTAAAAAGATGTGTTTTGAGTCTTGATTTGAATGTGGCTACTGGTAAATTAACATTAATATCAGTAAATGAAATATGTTATTTTAACGTATTTTTAACAGATTTTTTTTTTTATACGTTGCTACCATATTTTTTACAGTAAAATTCTGGCAACCACAGCTGCCGTTTTTTACCGTAAATTTTACTGGGATTTTTTTTTACAGTGTAGGTCTTTTTCCTCATAAAACTGCATCTTATAATGAAACAACATTTAAGAATATTCCCGTTCTGCACTTTTCAAGGAAAAACAATATAATTTTAGGCCAATGGGCCTCACCTCACAAACTCTAGGCTTTGAATGGTAACATTTAGGGGTTTCTATGTCATGTTACTCAGTCAGACATTGTACAACAGGCTAACGTATTCTTCGTGTGTTTAGCAAGGTATAAAAGAGATGAAAAAAATATTTGAACTTGCAATCCTGAGACAAATCAAAACAATGACCACGGGCAAAGTAAATTCAATCTAAAATCTGATTTACAGATTTATTTTAATTTTAGACTGTGGCCTATAGTGTATTGTTGCTTAATACAATTTTTCATTTAAGATTATCTTGTATGAGGACAGGAACTTCAAAGTCACTCATTATTTTGTATTTATCATGCAATACATCAGAATCACAATTCAAACTTTCATGAACAAGGGGTTAATTAGCAGCACTGTTGTCTTCCACAAGGTGACAAAAAAATAATTTGGTCTGCTGCCAAATGATACAAATTCCTATTGTTCTTCATCAGCTGACCACTCTTTCAATAAAGCAAAAAGCTGACATCTGAAGTTAATTGATGTCACTGACAATGTCTCTTTTCCTAAAGTATATAAAAGGATACCAGTAGCCCTCTCTCAGTACTGAACTGGGACAACACTGATTCAACACAATGGGGAAGGTGAGGCTTTTGTATATCTTTGTCTCACTGAATATTTGCAATGTTAATAAACAATGTCATCTGCACAAATGCTGGAAGGGGGGTGTTTTAGCTGTGTGTGTGAATGCAACAACAAAAACAAGATAAAATAAAACAACAAAAATCTATTACAGGTCATCTTCTATGAAGACAAGAACTTTCAGGGAAGTTCCTACGAGTGCAGCAGTGACTGCACTGACCTTCACTCTCATTTCAGACGTTGTAACTCTATTCGGGTTGAAAGTGGAAACTGGATGTTATATGAGCGACCACACTTTATGGGTTACCAGTACTTTCTGCGCCAGGGCGAGTATGCTGACTACCAACGGTGGATGGGTTTTAATGATTGTGTCAGATCCTGTCGAATGATACCCCAAGTGAGCACTCCACTTTTACTTAAAGTTCTAAATCTTACAGTATTGCTTGGCCTATACATTTTAGCATTACAGCTAATGATGTTTAAATAAATGTGTTTCACCCCATAGCACCAGGGGTCCTACAAAATGATGATCTACGAACGTTCAGACTTTGGTGGTCAGATGATGGAGTTCACTGATGACTGTCCATCCCTTTATGACCGCTTCCATTACAATGATATCCATTCTTGCAATGTTCAAGATGGATACTGGATCTTCTATGAGCACCCTAATTTCAGAGGCAGACAATACCTCCTGAGACCTGGCGAATACAGAAGGTACAATGACTGGGGTGCCATGAGCTCAAGAGTTGGTTCTATTAGACGTATTACCTTCTAAAAATGAAAGGCGAGAAGATTTGGAATGAAAGAAACTATACAATAAACCTTTTCTTTTCTGACATTAATATTGGAATATAAAATAAAATAAACATGTTTTTAACATGTGACCCAAATGTGTACATTTAAATGTATTCAGGCTATATGATCCTCCTGCTGCAATTCCAGATACCAATCAGTTTTAAGAAAAACCGGGGCAGTTGGTTCAAATACTTTAAAGTACATGAAATCAAAATTGACCTTATTTATTTTGTTAGCTGAAATTGCTAATTTTGTGGTGAATAATTCATCCCTGCAAGTCAATCCACACAAAAAAATTGTTTGGCTTCGTAATATTTAATCAAAATCTGAAAATGCTCCTCCCCTCTGCAACGGTGCTTGGGTTGTATAAACCACTCCCCTCCAACCGTTAGTCTGCTATGAGCGAGAGATGGAGAGGAGGAGCGCTCAAATAAAACCCTGCCCTCTATTCAATATTCTGTTTCACTTGGAAATACGTCACAACACTGGAGAAAAGTCGTTTGCAACTTCCGGTTCACAGGGACTTTAAGAATATTTTGACATCAATTGTGTTTTAAGGAAAACTAGATATTAGTTTCTGTCCTATTTACTGAATACAAAGCCGTAACTATTTATTGTATTTTACCATTCTTCTTATGTTTTGTCAGAATGTACTTTGACTCTGCATATAGTTGATGTCTAGAAACTGCAAATCATTTTTGTTTACACATCAAAGTAAATGTTGGTAAAACAACCTGTTCTCATTTCTAATTTATTCTCAAATAAAGCAGAGTTTACGAAAAGAAATACTGTATTATTTACAGCACTCTCCACAGGAACACATCCAAAGCAGCAACTCCATGACAAAATGAAAAACACAAGGACAAGATTCAGAGGAACATGAAAACATTGAATAAATGGAAACACAGAAAGCTGTCAGATTAAAGGAGCCATGGGGGCTTTTACTGTCACTGACAGTAAAAATCATTGCAGTCATGTATTATTTTTTGTATATGTAACTTTATAGAACAGAACACCACAAGTCTTCACCTGGTACTGACCTCTTGCCTGTTTCTCGCCAAAAGCCTCTACCCGTCAAACACACTCTCATATGAAAACTCTAAAACACTAGTCTCTAGTGACTTCTATACTCATCAACAAACATTCTAACTTCGCTCAGGCCTGTACCAAAAGTCTCTACTGACACAAGTCTCTACAACAGTCTCTACTGCCGACATGTCATAAGACATTTATAGGTAACTTTAACCATAAATTAATCATGTCCATCAGTCTCAGCCACTAAGTTTATGTGTAGATGAGGTCACCACTGTGACCATATTGTAGAAAAGCACACAATATAAACAGTGTGAACTCTTTAATGCTGAAATAGATAAACACTGAATAGATAGGTCTTTAGAAGACAGTAAAACTATCCATCACTAAAATTAAAAACAAAAGACAATTGGACAATTAATAAAAATGATAGATTTGTTTTTCTTCCTGTACATTAAAAAATCTCTTAATCCAATTATTTATAAAATCTATTTGCACTATTTCTACATTTGATGTCATTCCATCAGGAATTATACATAAACACACCAATTAAAACATCTTCCTTTTCACCTCTCCTTTTGACTGTTTTTGCTGGATCATTTTTATTTGTTTCATAGTTCACAAGACAGTGTCCTTCACAATGACACAACCCATCAGTCCAAATGGAAGTACCAGTTTTAAAACATGGTCTGTCAATATAAAAAGCTTTCAGCTCTAGCATATTCTTTAACTCCTATTTTAAATGTCATTAAGAAAAGTATTATTGCATAAAATATTTGGTGGATTACCACATCAAAAACACATCTTGCCATTTAAATTAAATATAGCACTGAAAAGATGTAGGTATAATAATGCATAAACATTTTTATGCTTTTTTTTTTTTTTTTTGACATTTCCACTGTTGATAAGAAAAACGGATCATATTACAAGAAGGGTTTTTCCAAGTCCAGCAAAATATTTGAACACCAGAGGGAGTAGTAAACATAGGTTTAAATCATCACAGGTACAGAGTCGATTTCTGATGTGAAACCTTTTTTTTTTCTTGTGCTTTAATGAACAATACTTTGTTAAATTTTACACACAAAAAAAAATTAATTGATTTGTTTGTTTCAGAAGCAAAAAAAAAAGAAGAAGCTATTTTTTGTTTAAAGTGTCATGAGAGTACTGAATCATGACCACAATATTTTCTATTGAACTGAATCATGGCACATGTATGGTTACACCTATTAAAAGACAATCATATTAAGACTTTCAAGTGGCATATGCAAAAATGTATAACAGATCGTCTTACCTAGCAACGAGAAAGCCCCTTTTCTGTAATTAGTTGCCTTTTATTGCAAGATGATCATCATATTCAAGTAGGAATCAGTTAAATATCTGGAGAAAAAAAATGTTGTTCAAAATAAATCATATTTATTTTTCAAATGTGCATGCTCATTATTTCTGTAAAATAACTAATGGAACAATGACAATGTCATCCTCTATCAAAAAGGAACTGAGTGTCACAAAATACTAAGTAAGGCTGGCCACACACTTGAAGATTTTAAGCACAATTTTGAGCCCAATTTGCACCCCGCAAATAATTTTTTTTCCAAAAAATCCTCTATTACGATTATTTAACTGGTCCTCGATCTCAAATCATAAAGATCAAACATGCTTGATATTTACGACTCTTGATCGGGCTGCCTCTGATGTGATACCAGCGATAGCCAATGAGAATGAGCAAGCGTCATCTATACCGGATGTTGGGTGCTTCTTTAATAAAACTAAAACTTGGCAGCCACAAACATGCCACGAAAGTGAGATCTCTTGTCACTGTGAAATCGTCCCTGCAATCAACAGGCGTGTGGTCTCACAGTCCGGTCGAATCAAAGTCAATATTAATGTCAAAGACAGCCCGATAAAGAGTTGTAAATATCAAACATGATCGGGGACTCTAAAGTGGCTACTTGTCTGGAATGTGCAATACTGTGTTTTTAGTCGTTTGCGTGGATCCATGTGAATGGGAATTTTTGATAACATTGTCATCTGTACAAAGAAAAAACTTTTCTGTTTTTAGTACAGGTAAACATACCTTTAGTGTTAGTTTTTCTCTTGCTGCTGAAATTGTGTTAGCTGTGGCAAAATTAGCATGGGAAAATGTTGTCAGGTGATGCTGATAACTTGATGATGAAGAGGTTGTCATCATCTAGGTTTCTAATCCTAGTGTTTTTTGTTTGTTTGTTTTATCATGTAGATGTAATGCAGTTAATTTCAACTTAATAATGGTCTGTTATAGATAGAATGCATTGTGGCATAAAGCATGTCACCATTGTTGAGATTTATATTTCTACATAAGAGGGTCTATGGTTGGAAAGATGCTTGTGAAGCCCTGCAGTGGTCAACCGGAAGCTTTCACCTGCACACCCACTGAAGCTAAGCAGGGTTGAACCTGGTCTATATCTTGGAAGATATAGAAAAATATAGCAGATATAGCAAAATATAGCAAAAATTATTCACTGTTTCAAAGCATTTGAAACACCACACACTGGTGACCCCTGCTGGTCAGAACAAAAACTTTCACCAAAGGTGCATGAAAACACACAAAAAATAATAAAATAAATAATAAAATAGATAAATAGATAAATAATAATAATAAAACACTAATCCATGCATCACCAGAAGTTTATGTGTGTATCTGATTTTCAAAATATTTGGTATCTGAAAAAATTTAATGGAGATACTGTATATATGTAAAATTTCATTTTCACAACACATTTTACAAAAAATATGTCCTGGATATACTTCGTTTTTTTTTTTTTTTTTTTTTTTTTTTTCTCAGTCGAATGCACAGTCTTGGAAAGTATACTTCATTCAACTTGTACGCATACACAAGCGTTTGATGCATGTGCAGTTTTGAGCAATTTCTCGCCACGAGTTACAACCCATGTAAACATCTTTGTATTCTTTCATGCTAAAGTTGTACAAATGAGAGTGCTTTCTAACCTCTTCGCACAGTCTTAGGCCTCCATCGTCGCTGTTAGGGATGGGCGGATTGCTCCTAAAGTATCGATACTTTCGATACTGGTGTTGTATCAAAAAGATCGATTCTCAAATGGAAGTATCGATCCTATCTGTTTTTTTTTTTTTGATATTGGGATATTTTAATAATAGTAGTACGCCGTATATTATTTACAATTTACTTAAATAGGAACGGCAATGGGAACTACATCTTCTTCTGCTGTATCTCCGCTTGTCGAGACAGTGTTCGCTCACTCTGTCAAAGACAAGCAAGCACGCACAGCGCAGGATTTTAAAGGGAGACGAGTGCGTGGCTGCGGTCATGACTGAAAGAAAAATAAGCATAATCTGGAGTTATTACACTCCAGTTAACAATGATTAAGCTTCGTGTGACGTTTGTCAAAAAACAATACTCCACACTTTTTTCAAAATCAAGATTAGTATCGGTATTGGTATCGATATCGTCGATACTTGTCTTGAAAGTACTTGGTAATGGATCGGAAAGAAAATGATTGGTATCGCCCATCCCTAGTCGCTGTAGCTTGCGTGCATGCTTTCCAGTCTGTTCTGTTTAGTTTTCTTTGACTACCTTGTGAATCGACGCCCCAGGGCACAGTTGCCACCTTGTGGATAAACTAATTGTGCATGTGCGACCTGTGCACACAAGTAGGCACGGTTACAAAAAAATTGACAGTGCGCATACTCCTCTGATAACAAAATTTGTGTTGCGCACTCTGTACGCTGACCCCCGCATACGTGAACTATAAAGTGAACTATACTTTGGGCTTTAAGACCAGTAGACACAGTCTCTAACATCCTTTGCTAGTGCGCCTCTTGAGGTCGGGGAGAAAGGTTTATCTGTAAGGTTCTCTACTGGTCTTCATTACACTCGCCCCCTTAAACCTCACTTCCATCATGACACTAACATAACCCTACCCGGTCCTAACTGCCCCGCCCTGAGCAGACTCAAATGTGAATCACCAGCATGGGAGGCAGGTATCTTTGAAATCTCAAAACAGAATAAAATCGTCTGACACTGAAAACGACCGTCATTGAGATCAATGAAGACAATGACGACAAAACCGACTGTCATTGATATCTCATAAGCCAGCAAAATCAACTGTTATTGAAATCTCATAAGCCAGAAAAACCGACTGTCTTTGAAATCTCATAAGCCAGCAAAACCGACCTTCATTGAAATCTCATAAACCAGCAAAACCGACCGTCTTTGAAATCTTGTAACGGAACAAAACTGACCATTATTGAAATCTTGCAACAGAACAAAACCAACCATTATTGAAATTTCGTAAAGAAACAAAACCGACCATTATTGAGATAAATGACGACAATGATGACAAAACCGAAATGAAATCTCATGAGCCAGCAAAACCGACCATCATTGAAATCTTGTAAGCCAGCAAAACTGACCATCACTGAAATCTCATAACGAAACAAAACCAACTGTCTTTGAAATCTTGTAAAAAGAACAAAGGAATAAAACCGACTCTTGAGGTTGGGGAGAAAGGTTTATCTGTAAGGTTCTCTACTGGTCTTCATTACACTCACCCCCTTAATCATTCATTCCATCCGGGTCATGACACTAACATAACCCTACCCGGTCCTAACTGCCCCGCCCTGAGCGGATTCAAATGTGAATCACCAGCATGGGAGGCAGGTATCTTTGAAATCTCAAAACAGAATAAAATCGTCTGACACTGAAAACGACCGTCATTGAGATCAATGAAGACAATGACGACAAAACCAACTGTCATTGATATCTCATAAGCCAGCAAAATCAACTGTTATTGAAATCTCATAAGCCAGAAAAACCGACTGTCTTTGAAATCTCATAAGCCAGCAAAACCGACCTTCATTGAAATCTCATAAACCAGCAAAACCGACCGTCTTTGAAATCTTGTAACGGAACAAAACTGACCATTATTGAAATCTTGCAACAGAACAAAACCAACCATTATTGAAATTTCGTAAAGAAACAAAACCGACCGTTATTGAGATAAATGACGACAATGATGACAAAACCGAAATGAAATCTCATGAGCCAGCAAAACCGACCATCATTGAAATCTTGTAAGCCAGCAAAACTGACCATCACTGAAATCTCATAACGAAACAAAACCAACTGTCTTTGAAATCTTGTAAAAAGAACAAAGGAATAAAACCGACTCTTGAGGTCGGGGAGAAAGGTTTATCTGTAAGGTTCTCTACTGGTCTTCATTACACTCACCCCCTTAATCATTCATTCCATCCGGGTCATGACACTAACATAACCCTACCCGGTCCTAACTGCCCCGCCCTGAGCGGATTCAAATGTGAATCACCAGCATGGGAGGCAGGTATCTTTGAAATCTCAAAACAGAACAAAACCGTCTGATACTGAAACGACCATCATTGAGATCAATGAAGACAATGACGACAAAACCAACTGTCATTGAAATCTCATAACTCAGCAAAACCGACGTCATTGAAATCTCGTAAGCCAAAAAAAACGGACGTCACTGAAATTTCATAACCGAATAAAAGAGACGTAACTGAACAAAACTGAAAACCAACTGTCATTGAAATCTCGTAAAGGAACAAAACTGACCGTCATTGAGATCTGGTAACCGAAAAATACATGCCGTCACTGAAATCTCATAACCAAATAACCATCACTGAAATCTTGTAATTGAATAAAACCGACCATCATTGAAATCTCGTAACATAACAAAACCGGCTGACACTGAAAACGACTGTCACTGAAATCTCATAAACCAGCAAAACCGACCGTCATTGAAATCTCATAAGTCAGCAAAACCTATTGAAATCTCGTAATGGAACAAAACTGACCATCATTGAAATCTCGTAATGAAACAATACCAACTGTCTTTGAAATCTCGTAAAAGAACAAATGAACAAACCGACAGTTTTTGAAATCTCAAAACAGAACAAAACCGCCTGACACTGAAAATGACCGTCATTGAGATCAATGCAGACAATGATGACAAAACCGACTGTCATTGAAATCTCATAAGCCAGCAAAACTGAAATCTCATAAGCCAGCAAAACCAGCAAAATCATTGAAATTTTGTAACGGAACAAAACTGACTATCTTTGAAATCTCATGAAAAAAAAAGGAACAAAACTGACTGACACTGAAAACGACTGTCATTGAGATGTTGTAACCTAGAAAAACTGACTGTCAATGAAATCTTGTAACAGAGTTTTACACTTTGAGAGTTTTACACTTTGTAAGTAGAATACGGAAGGTTGTCTGGCAGAAGCTAGATATTTTACTTTATAACTTGGTAAATATGGATGTTTTGGTTTTTTTAGGCAAATGCATTGCTTTGCTTAAGAAGCACTTTCTTCAGCTCATACTCGTGACCCCTGTTCACTGCCATTATAAAGTTCGGATGCATCAGGATATTTATTAATATATCTCCAATTGTGTTCATCAGAAAGAAGAAAGTCACATACACCTAGGTTGGCTTGAGGGTGAGTAAAGCTTGGAGTAATTTTCATTTGAAAGTGAACTAATCCTTTAAACTTAATCAGGACAAAGAATTCATATTATGCAATAAATATCAGCAAACACACAAATTATTGGATATGCATTGCTAAGGACTTCATTTGGACAACTTTAAAGGCGATTTTTTGCACCCTTAGATTCCAGATTTTCAAATAGTCCTATCCTAACAAACCATACATCAATGGAAAGCTTATTTATTCAGCTTTCAGATGATGTATAAATCTCAATTTCAAAAAATTGACCCTTATGACTGGTTTTGTGGGCCAGGGTCACATGTGACATCAATTTGACATCTAAACCATGACATTGATTTGATGTAAACTGAATACCAAACATACTGGCCTGCATATACATTAATCCACTTTCAGTGTAGGTATTAACTTCCTCTTTTCACCCAGTTACCACTGGAAGAAACTGCTGTCCAAAATTACCTTAAAATGATGTTATACAGCATCTTGATCAAGTCTTGACATTTGATGTCAAATTGATATCAAGTGATAATCAAGGTGCCCGCTGGGAAACCTCTAGCGTCTTGAGCACCTTTTTCCATGCCAGTGGACTGAAATTGCACTAACCCTCAATAAATATTTAAATATTTTAAATATTCAAGGCTCATAATGCTTTTATGAATTTTATAGTCATTAAACATTGGATAAAAATCATCATATCTTCGTACCACGTGCAGAACGTAGGGCCTACCTCAGAGAAAACTCACCTCAGTTAGTTGAGAAAGTCACAATGAACTAGAACCTCTGTTGTAAATGGACTTTTATCTTAACAAAACAACAATTTAAACATTATAATCTAAAAATATATATAGATTCCACCTTTGCTTCAGCTTCTATTCGTTTTTATAAACTCTGTCTCCACTTATCTCTTAGGCATGCGCACTGCTGCACTTGAGTCGTCAGCGCGCCCTACAGGTCAAATGATTATTGCAAAACAAAATACCTATTAAGTAGTAACACACATTTTTTTCATTATTGTCCATATATTCTTCTGCTTTGTTGTGGTTTATAGGAAAAACTACGATATTACCAAAAATAAAATGCAATCTAAAAAGTGTATTGAGGGCATCATGAAATGAACTTAATTTACCTTAATATTTTAAATAGGTTGATGTACTATGTAATTGTTTTCAAATCTTAATTGAAATTAAGCTTATTTTAATTTAATGTAAAAAAAAAAGTAAATTGTTTAAAAATGCATGATATGACTCTTTTAAAATGTTAGCCATTCATTAATCTAATAAAACAATGGACACAAAAGCTAGTTCTGAAAATAATACTTTATTTGCGTCTACATTCTAGCAATTTAACACATTTCAGTGATACGCCTCATGCTCATGAATCTCATGTTGCTATATCCCATATCCCTGAAGCTTCTGTACTCTCCAGGCCTAAAGTACATCATCCTGCCTCTGTAGTGGGCCTGCTCATACATGAGCCAGTGGCCGTCCATCACATGGCAGGACTGGCAGTCAGACATATGGAAACGGTCCATGATGCTTTCACAGTCATCCATCAGCTCGTACATCTGTCCTCCAAAGTTATCCCTCTCATAGATCCTCATCCTGAAGGTTCCCCTGTACTGTAAAACAAAGCAAGATTATTGTTTCTTAGCAGTTTCTCAGCAATGCATGCATAGTGTACAGTTAAAATTGTGAAAGAAATAGCGCATTGCTAATACTGCACAACAAAGTGAAAAATTACGTACTGGAGGAATCATGCGGCAAGATCTGATAGTGTCGAACATCATGCCCATACTCATCATGCGCTGCATATCATGGTACTCGCCCCTCCTCAAGAAGAACTGGTTGCCCGTGAAGCTATTGCGCTCATAGACCATGAAACAACCGCTCTCCACCCTGATGGAACCAACACGGCTCAGGTATGAGGAGATATCGGAACAGTCACTCATGCACTCATAGTTGCGGCCCTGGAAGTTCCTGTCCTCGTAGAAGATGATCTGTTGATGGGATTCAAATATTCACTGCTTTTAGATCTGAACTGCATCATGTTTTAAGCAAATACAAATATGGCTGCAATATGAACCTAAAGCTTTCTATCAAATATGATCTATCAAATTGCAGCATTTGTATTAAGCTACTTATTTCAAGAACTATTACCTTGCCCATGGTGGTATTGTGTTGCTTCAGATCACTGTACCAGCTGTACTTTGATGGCCTTTGGTTGTGGTTTTTATACAAAAACCAGGGGCACACATTTTGTTGTTATTCAAATGCCAAAAGCTGATGATCAAGCAGTATGACTTCTGCTGAAGTGGTCCTGTAAACTGAAACAATAGTTTTTATCCATACATCTCTGGCAGCTTTTCGTGCAATGTCTTTTACAGTACAGACAAAGCTTTAGACACATCCAGAGCGAATGTTCTTTCAATATCACAAGTGACATAATGACCGTATTCACATGACAGAGACAAAATGTGGCCGATAGTTTTTCTCTTATTAGATCGACTCTTTTTACAAAAGAGACAAAATAGACGTCAACTAACCTCAGGAATTATAAATGTAATTTTATACTCAAACAAGGTAAAAAATGATGTCTGGACCATGGAAATAAGTTCTTGTAAGTATAGCATTCATCACATTCAACCATACAAAATTCACACAACATTTTAGTCTCTTTGCAATTACAGTCGTTGATTAAGCATGTGCCATTTTTCATTAAATGTGCTAAATATTTTATTTATATTTATTACATATTTGGAAACAGAGAAAATTCAGTTTCCTCAATTCTTACATGCACATTACAAGCTGGGCTGCTCTTGCAGAGAGAAATTCAATTGACCTGGTAGATGAGATTCGAATGAACCAAGCAAGAGAAGTATTTCTTTTTATTAAAATAAAACATTTAAATAATATATTTAATCATGTTTGAAATTATATTATTCATTATTTAAATATACCTTTCATATCTGTGTTACTTTCACTTCATAGTACAAGCATTTGAAATCAGAACTTGTCATGCTCCATCTGTGCAGGTAAGTAAGTGATGATTATCTGGCGTATGTTTTTTTTTTTGTTTTTGTTTTTTCAATAGAGACATAAAACATTTTTTGTATATTAATGTTTAGGCAGTGGCTTTAGTTCACGTCAGATTTTATGACCAGCGTCTGTAACTGTATGTGTTTCTAAATGCTATTTATTGATATAAATGCATATTTTGTTGTTGTTATTGTTTTATCATTTAATCATTGTAAGATTTGTAAATGTGTAAAAATGTAAAACCCAAATTGAAAAGGTGAAAAAAAATCCAGTGAATTAAGTTATATTAGTCTGATTTAGTGCTGACAATTCAGTAAAATAAGAGTACTTTATTATTACAAATATCATTTTATTGTCATTTATTTTTATATCCAGGCACAAGAAGTGAAAAATCAAAATGTTTATAAACAGTTATGCTTATAAACAGGAAATGAACAGTTCATATAAATAAGTGCAAGCAGAATGGCTAATAATCGGTGACTCGTCTGAAGGAGCCCACAATGGCGCAGGTAGCACACCAGTCTCGGTATCTCCTGTATTCCCCGGGTTTCAGGAAGTACTGTCTCCCTCTGTAGTTTGGATATTCATAGAAGATCCAGTAGCCATTCATCACGTTACAGGAGTACACATGCCGATGGTGGAAACGGTCAGACACACAGGGGCAGTCATCCATGAATTCCATCATGTGACCTCCATAGTCAGCCTTCTCATAGATCCTCAGTCTGTATGGTCCCCGGTACTGTTGACATCAAGATGCAAAGGAATGACTCAGTACAGTGGCATCAAAGAAACCGTAATGTGTATCCATAAAAGCAGCACATTCAGTGAACCTCACCATTGGTATCTGGCGACAGGATCGAATACAGCTACTGAAGCCCATCCATCTCTGGTAGTCAGAATAATCGCCTCGTTTCATAAAATACTGGTGGCCCATATAATTTGGACGCTCATAGATCATGAAACAGCCACTCTCTACTCTAATGGAGTTGCAGCGACTGAAGTAAGTGTGCAGGTCTGTGCAGTCGTTGCTGCACTCATAACTACGACCTTGAAAATTTTTGTCCTCGTAAAAAACAATCTGAAAAAGTTAACAAAATCAACACTTCATTTTTAAGCCGAGATTAGGAGAGTAATCCATCTGCATCAAAGGTTAACATATATATGGGGAGGTGCAATTCAATGTCATGAAAGTGGTGCCAAAAATCCTACCTTGCCCATGGTCTCCGTTGGAGAGATTCCATATGCTTCCCAAGCTTTTTATACTACCTCTTGACAAACAAAGTATTGTTATTCAAATGAACACAGGAATATGTCAGGGTACTGGCACATGTTTACCTTTTTGTTAGAGCACAATATTGGGTTCAAAATATGGATTTTACTTGAAAAAGGATATATAATTACATGTTTGGTGTTTTCTCTTGCATGGTCGAGGGAAAGGACTGGTACGGCACCCACACATTCACAGCACAATGCACACAGAACAATATGGAACATCCCTTTTGCATTAAAGAAGTTGTTCAACAAAGGGAGTTACTGAGATTCCATTCTCAACAGGATTTTCAACGGCACCGACATACTTTACTGAATTTTCCAATAAATTATTTCATATGAAAAAAAAAAAAAAAAAAAAATCAGAAATTACATGGAGAATTTACAGGGAAATTTAGAGAAAAAGTCCTGTTGTAATCCTTTTGGGAATGATTAAACACAAGTGTTATGTGAGCATTGTCTTCATTTCATGCTCTAGAACAGGGGTGTCAAACTTCGAAGGCCACTGCCCAGAAGAGTTTAGCTCCAACCCTAATTAAACTTACCTGAACCAGCCAATGAAGATCTTCAGGATTACGAGAAACTTCCAGGCAGGTGTTTTGGAACTTGTGTGCATGTGTGTGTGCGTGTGTGTGTGTGTAAAATGTGCAAAAAGTTTTGTTTTTTTATCAATACGACAATCTTACTGACACCTATAGCTGTGGATGCCGCACCATGCAAAACTGATCAGTTTAAATGTAGAAATATTCTATTTGCACAAAGTTTATCCAACAAATGTTGATATAAATAGCCTAAATATTTGTGATGGCAAAATTAAAATGAAATGTAAAACTTCTTAAGTGGAAAAAAAATACATATTGCATTTTTAAAATGTTGAAGATAAACACAAATATCTTTTATAAATAGGCCTCGGATGCACAGTAAAAAGCAAACCAGCAGTAATCATTTCATGTTCTTGTAATATCATAAACTACCGTTTGACTATATGTGTGCAAATAGTTTTTATCAGTCACACAAAATGACAAATGATTCACAAACCTGTTAGCGGTAGTATTCCAGGAAGAAAAATGACCACATAATCGCAAAGCCATACTCAAATACAAGTAAAGTAGGACACTTAATCATCTTCCCTTAGTAAAAACCTGTATTGAGTTGATTACAAAATAGTATGGCATGGCATTGATGTAGCCAATTGGATTATCTGAGATATTATCAGAAATTTCCACCCAATCACAACTTAATCACTTACTTTCATTAAATCCAGAATGACTTAACTGATTGATTGATTTTGTCTTCTTATTCAGTCTTCTTCACATTATAAAGCTGAGGAGAAACAACTTTGTATTTTCACTTTTTCCAGTAATGTGGTATTTGATAAGCTACTTTGTACCACGATAACATGCATGTGGATTAAAAACGTCCTCTAATTTCTCTGAGGTCAATGTGCATTTAAATAACAGGGCTCCTTTTGTTTTTTGACAGTCATGGTAGTGATAGATTTAACTACAATGAGGACCGTTAATCCAGACTCAGCCACACATTGTTCTGCCAAAAGCATTAGCTGTGTGAAACAGTTTGCCCTCAGTTTTTTTTTTACTGATTTTTTCAATGAATGTTTTCCAGTCTGGTAACCAGATTTGCACTGATGTGAAGGAAATTAAGTTTACAATAACTAGTTACTTAGTATATATATATATATATATATATATATATATATATATATATATATATTTGTATTTTGAATTAATTAGTATTTTTTTTTAAATTGTATTTTTTTTCTGTGATATAAGTTCACATTAAAACACTGTAACAGAATAACCAGACAAGTAGATGTTTCAGTCAAGAGAATTTATTTAGTGCATATTTTGCTGCACAATTCATGTTGTCTAGTTGAAAGTGGTTATTCTCCTGAGGGACCCAATTCTTGGGGCCGTTCCTCCCCAGTCGCTGTACTTCCTGTATTCACCTGGTCCAAGGTAATACATTTGTCCCCTGTAGTTGGGCTGCTCGTATAGAAGCCAGTGGCCGTCCATCACATGACAGGAGTGGATGTCAGATGTATGGAAGCGGTCCATGATGTTAGGGCAATCTTCTGTGAGTTCAATCATCTGACCTCCCATATCAGCCCGGTCATATAGCCTCATTCTGTAGTTACCATTATACTACAAGAAAACAGATTTGGCATATACTAAGCAATATGTGGAAAGTGTGTTTCAGCAGTCAAAAGCATTATATTTATTTGAATTTATGAACTAGAGTGTGATTATTTTTTAATCATTTAATATTTATTCCCTAAAATCACTTACCATGGGGATCATACGGCATGACATAATACAGTTACTGAACCCAATCATACGCTGACAGTCAGAATACTCGCCCCTCCGCAGGAAGTACTGCTGTCCCATATAATTTGGGTGCTCATACACTATGAAGCACCCACTCTCTACCCTGATAGAGTTGCATTTGGTAAAATAGGGGTGCAGGTCTGCACAGTCGCTGCTGCACTCATGATGGTGGCCCTGAAAGTTCTTGTCCTCATAGAAAACGATCTATTAAAGAAAAAGGGTACAATAATTCTACTATTCAAATTAGCAATAATATGAACTTGCAGCTGTAAACTGGCTTCATGTTACAGAGTTAAAAACCATTGTAAGGCTATTAGTCTATGAAAGTGAGAGATGCCATCTTACCTTTCCGATAGCCATGTTGGCATCTGGCAGGGCTATACAGCTCAACACTGGCATCCAGTTTATCACTGTCTTTTATAAAACCTAGAAGCAGCTGTGATTGCACAGCATAAAGTATTGTCATTCAAATAAATCTAGTAATAGGGGCTACAATCAGAGGGGCAATGAAACAATCCGATTATGTTTGGCTTGTCTCTGGTGCAGGTTTTCCATATTCATCAAAATGCACAGGACTCCATCATGTCCTGCTGGCAGAAGCTTCAATCTGGCTGCAGTCAGCACAATAAATCAATGCAAGAGCAAAATATCTTTTACTGAATCTGTTGAGTAATAGATAGATGAAAGCTGCAATATTGTTCATGACCAAACTAAAAAATACCAGTAAACTAACATGAAAGCAGAACATGGAGTTATTTTAAAGAACTTTTGTCCTTTTTAAACTGTATACTTGCAAAAGAAAACATTACAGTCATTTAAAAGCAGATTTATTTGTTTAATTAGTCTGCTAAGGTAGTATATAAGTAGAAAAGAAATTACATTATGAGAAATATACTGTCAGATGAAGTAAAATAAACAAATTTATAGATTCTGAGTTTATAAACATTTATTTTTGAGGTAGCATATAAGAGCATTCAAAGTGTAAAGGCTGCATGAGCTGTTAATTGACATGTTTGCTTGAGTTACTCAGCATGGCAGGCCCTAAATAACACAAGAATTTGAAGTCTGTATTAAGTTTGGTGTGTGTTTACAACAGTGTATGTCACAATAAAAAAAAATGAACAAGTAATAAAATAAAGTATCTAATGGAGTAAATATAGTAAACGTTTACAGAAGGTTTAAAAATATTAAATTCATATTAAGCATGCATGTTAATTCTAGTAATCCATGATTCGTTTGATGGAACCCACACGGGCACTCGTGCCTCCCCATTCAGTGAATCTGGTGTATTCTCCAGGCCTTATGAGGTACATCCTGCCTCTGTAGTTGGAATGTTCAAAGAAGAGCCAGTTTCCACCAATTACCTTGCAGGAGAATATGTGGTTTGTTTGGAACATGTCCATCACATCTGGACAGTCTTCCACAAGAGCCATCATCTGACCTCCATACTCCATTCTCTCAAAAAGTTTCACCTCATGAGAAGATCCCTGTGTCTGAAAGACAGAAGAACAAAAAGTGTTTGTAAATCAGCTACTGTCTTCTCATAAAACAATTTCCTGAAATTTAAAAGAATGATTCGAGTGATAAAAAATTAAGCTTGTAATTCCTTTCAATGTAGAATACTCAAGCATATAGTAGCATATAATTACCATGGGAATTACACGGCAGGAGCAGACGGAGTCATTTTTGCCCAACCAGCTTTTGAACTCTGGGTACTCTCCTTTACGGACCAGAAATTGCTGGCCGTTGTAATGTGGTTGTTCATAAATCATGAAGCATCCACTCTCCACCATGATGGAGTTACAGCGGTTAAGATAGCAGAGCATATCTGAACAATCATCCGTGCATTCATATTGATGACCCCCAAAATTTTTGTCTTCATAGAAAATTATCTGTTAAAAAAGAGATATAAAAAAAGAAGAAATTTTAGTCCATATGCATGCACAATTTACAGTAAAAATGTCTTCAATATAACACAAAACAATATTTTTGTACAATCTTCCTCACTTTCCTCACAGTATTGCTTTACCTTTCCCATTTTTGACAGTGTAATTGTACCATGGGTGTGTGACACTGCTTATTTTTCTGAGGACACTCTCTGGTATATATAGTATACACGAAGTGCCGACACTGTGTGTGTCATTCATATTAAAATTGAAAAAAAGAAAAAGCTTTTTTGCCATTTGGTTTTAAAAAGTTCTGCTGTTATAATTCTTCTTTTGTTAAAAAATATTGTCACTACTGCCATTTTGTGTAATAGATGATAAAATAATTACTAATATCTACCTCTGCCTGAAGTTTTTATGAGACTGTAATCACATAAAAAAATCAATATCTATACCCAATATCCAATAAGTCATGATACATTGTTTACAAATTGCATTTAAGACTTGACATGTGATATTTATTTAAATCTATGAATTTACAATGGCCAGTTTTGTGGGATTTGCATGTCTCTTAAAACAATAAACATGCTAAATGTATGTATTTTTATTAATTAAACACTTAATGTTATTGATTGTTTAATTTCATTTTATCTATATTTTTATTTTACTATTTCTAATGGATACTTTGCAGTTAGGGTTACTCATCATTTGCTTAAAATAAAATATACTGATTGAAAATCTATTAATATATTATATTATAAATATATATTACATTCTGATACACACACATATACTGTATATATATATATATATATATATATATATATATATATATATATATATATATATATGTGTGTGTGTGTGTGTGTGTCAGAATGTTATATTTATACTATGAATTTTTTTTTTTTTTACTAGTGGGTGCAGGACACTGTAGTTAATTTATGTAAGTGACGATAGCAAAATAAAGTAAACTGTGACATATTATACCCAAAAATTCTTCATACACTTTGACTTGACCATGTTTTGCATAAGTGTTATCTGACATAATTAAGATTATTTTTTTCTGACACAGTTTAACTCTGAGATCTTGCCATATTTTATTACCATTTTTTTAAACTATAGTGAATAAACTGTATTAAGGAATGAAATGTTCAAGGTGTCTGAATAAATTTTGGTTTGACTGTATATATTTCTAAAGATTTCAATATAGCAATTTATACTTCACTTAGCCTAATTCACCTAAACTGGGGTTAAGTGTATTTCTCAATAGACACTAAGTCAAACCCCACCTTTAGATTATATACACAATCCTATTTTTTAATGTTAATCTACATAAATAATGTATTAAACATTTGTCATATTATTAAAAAGCAAGTTTTCTACACTTCATCTGTTAAACAGTTATTCACCAAGAGTGAGTTTTAATGTACAGTACAAGCAGAGAGAACACTCAACACCTGTCTCATGAAGGAAAATGTCTCTATAGTTTTTATTCAAGTCTCTGAATAGTGTAAAGTAGTCTGGCAGCCTATAGCAAGTGTCATCATCAGGCAGTGACCCCTCCAGGTAGAGGGTGCAAGAACAAAACTGAATACACTTGAGCACAGACACCATTTTATTTAGTGTGTGAAAAAGGGCATACAGCAGACATTTCACAAGGACTCCTTTCATTAGAGATCCATGATTCGTCTGACAGAGCCCATCCTGGAACTCATACCACCCCAGTCACTGTACCTCCTGTACTCGCCAGGCCTCAGGTAGAAGTGCCTGCCCATATAGTTGGGCTGCTCATACATAAGCCAGTGACCATCCATCACATGGCAGGAATGGAAGTCGGACATATTGAAGCGGTCCATAAGATTAGGGCAATCATCCATGAGCTCCATCATCCTGCCGCCCATGTCAGAGCGCTCATAGAGCCTCATTCTGAAGGACCCACGATGCTAATGGGTAAAAAACAGGAGTTAAGGCTGAGTGCTTAATTTTAATGTATTAAAACAAGACCATTGATATAATTTAGATAATGATTAGCTTCAGTCTTTACCATTGGGATCATACGACAGGATCTGATGCAATCATTCATTCCCATCGTACGCATGTAATCGGGGTACTCGCCCTTTCTTAGAAAGTACTGGTGTCCCATGAAGTTGGTTCGGTTGTAAACCATGAAGCAACCACTTTCCACTCTGATGGAGTGACAGCGATTGAAGTAGGAATGTAGGTCAGAGCAGTCACTCATGCACTCATGATAACGGCCGCCAAAGTTCCTGTCCTCATAAAAGATAATCTAGAGAAAACAATATTTAGATAATGAGAGAAGAACAATATTACTTATACAATATTCTTATTCATACAGACCTTTCCCATGTTTATATATAGGGGCTTTGAAAATTTTTCCTGTGCAGGTGCCAAGTGCTGCTGGAACTATAAATATATATATCTGAAAAGATAATGGTACTACTGGTCATGTTGTCATTTAAATCACAGTGTACTCATGTCAGCAGAAACTGTACAGGAATATTGCAAACATGACTGTCTGTTTTACCCTAAACAATCACTTTGATTGCCTTCATAACATTAGTTTTTCCAGCAAAAGCTGCTCTGTTGAAAGCTGTTGAAAAGGTTTGGGGAAACAACACAACAATAGTGTTGGTCTGCATTTATTTTAGAATTACACATTGTGAGATTGTTTAAATAAGATTATGTCATTGACACTTGATAGTTTTGCTTCTGAAATTGCGAAATGATTTAGTGTAGCTGATAGTGGATGTATATGTATGTTTCATGAAGGAATCCATATATGTACAATTAGATCAGAGATCGTTGGTCCTGGAGAGCCTCAGTCCTGCAGAGTTTTGCTCCAACCCTGATAAAACTCACCTGCCTGTAGCTTTCTAGCAACTCTTCAGACCTTGATTATCTTGTGTTTGGATAGAGTTGGAGCTAAACTCTGCAGGACTGTGGCTCTCCAGGATTGACGCTAGCCACCCCTGAGTAAGATCAACGACAGTCCCATTGCCATTACTATCTAGCATATTACAGCAATTATTCAAACTTTTTGCAGGACTTTGCCAATGTAGGATGGCTACTTAATTAAAATAATTGTCAATATCTAATAATGTAACCAGCATGGTATGTGGTAGCCAGTATAGTGAAGTTTAGTTTGTCGTTACAATCTGCCACAATCAATGGTTGCTTCCAACTGTCCATATAGCATATTATAACTTGCTTGATTCCTACAAAAGCCAAAGTGCCTTAAATCTATATCGATGTAGATATGTAATGCCTACAGTGTATTTTTAAATCACTTACATTGGCAAACATAAAGGAATACTAATCTTGGTAACACTTTATTTCGATGGTCCACTTTAGACATTCTACTAATTATAGGTAACTTTGCAACTACATGTCAACTACCAGTCATTAGAATATTAGTAGACTGTGTGATAACACTTTATTTTGATGGTAACCCAAGAGACAATCTACTGACTATAAGTAACTTTGAAACTACATATCAACATATTCTACTTACCCAAACCCTAACACAGTCTACTACAGTCTACTAATACTCTGAGAGTTAGTTGACAAGTTTCTTATACAGTAGGTAGTAAAATGGACCATTGAAATAAAGTGTATCCCTTATCTTTTAGGAATTAAAGCATCCCCCACAAATGCCATACAGGTATAGCCTGAAATCTACACACATTTGATCAAGCATGAATACATACACTGCAAAGCATATGGTTTTGTGGCATTTTATTGACAAGTCAATGCCAGAAAAGGCACAATTATTTTAATAATGCGGACTCTAAAAATCAGTGATTCTGCGGAAGGAGCCGATGGTGGCACACACAGCACCCCAGTCGCTGAACTTGCGATACTCGCCGGGAGGCAAGAAATACTGACGGCCTCTAAAACTGGGGTGCTCATAGAAGGTCCAGTATCCATCCATGACATTGCAAGAGTGAACGCTGCGGCACTGGAAACTTTCATGAATGGACTCGCAGTCATCACTGAATTCCATCATCTGACCTTGGAAATCTGGCCGATCATAGATCCGAATGCGGTAGGATCCATCCCTTTTCTGCAAAACAATGTTTTTAAGTTTAAAGTCAACAACACAAGGTTTACACACTGTGGGTACTGAGAGCAACATAGGTTTTTTTTTGTGTGTGTGGCAGAACAGTAAACTACAAAGATGGAATAATGTACTAACAATAAAAAAAATAAAAAAAACACAACAAATATGATGAAATCATTAACATGCATGTTACTCACATAGGAAAATGTACGGCATGAGCGAATAGTGTCATTGTAGCCCATCCAGTGCTGATATTCAGGATACTCTCCCCTGGTTAGCACATACTGGAAACCAGAGTAGTTGGGTCTTTCATACAGGACCCAGCAGCCACTCTCCACTCTGATAGAGTTGCATCGACTGAAGTGAGGGTGCATGTCTGGGCAGTCTTTGTTGCACTCATAGGAGCGACCCTGGAAGTTTCTGTCCTCATAAAAGGTAATCTGCAAGCAAGAGAGTAAAGTCATACACACAACTGTATTGGTTCTGTTTAGTCATAGTACAGTTAAGTAATCTATAAGTAGCATTTGGCTAACCTAAGCTTTTCTCAAGAAATGCAAAAGTCTTTGACCATTTACCTTACTCATTATGATGTGAACCTCAGGAAACAGTCCTAAACAAGCGAAACAGTCAAACAAACCAGGGCATGAGGTCTGCTTTATAAACCTCTATCAACATGGTGGATCAAACTTTATTTGTCCTCTCAATGACTGGGATTTGGCACTCTGATGGTGCTGCCAACCTCTTAATCCTATCCATAGATTTAAAAGCCCTGATTCATCAAATCAAAATTCCTAGCTGGCAAATTACTGACCTCAGCTGCCCTCCTCTGTTTAATGAGATGCTTTATGTGATGGAATTATTGCTTTTGACATAGAATGCATCGACAGAACTAAATACGTCTGTAATGTACGTGTTACTGAGTCAATATGTAGTTTAAGAACTTTATTGATTCCTTTAAGTTTAACATTGCATTTTAATTCACATTTATTATAAACTGAGAATGCATGGACAAAATAATTATACACACCTTCCATTTCTAAAAGATACTGTATGAACTCTTTGGACAAATATTAATAAAGTCAGTAAAAACAGGTCATCTTGGTATTTATAAAAAAGATTAATCTAAATTAATCTCCTCTCTTTATTATTACCTGGCTGTGAACAAAGTCTTGGGAAAGAAACACTATTTTAACAATACAGACAAGCCAGGAAACACCTGCAAGGATGATAAATGTGTAATGATAGCAATGTTTAATAAACCATGCAAATGAATATTTGCTTGTTGGACAGCTGCTGTTTTCAGTCCTGCAGAGATTCTTGCGAGCCCTCATAGTGAGCAGTTTCATCTTTTAAAGAGTCCTCACTGTCCTGTATTTGTCACAAAAGACAGGTGCAACAATTACAGTACATAATCTGAGCACATGACAATGGTAATTTTCAACTTTATGAGTGCATTGTTATTTTACTGAGTGTATAGTTGTGGTAGAATGTATATGAGTAGTAGACTGACACTCACACTAAATGAGGAGCTAGAAGAGGAGGACGACTCCGGTGTCTCTGTTACTGGAGAGACTTCCTGTTTACTGTGTTCTTTGATCCAGCGTTTCAGCACCTGGGCTGGTAAAGAGACAAAAGTCAATGATAGACAATCAAGAAAGCGTTTTGTTCAATTTTTAGTGATCACTTTTCAATTTATGCATATTACCAATGGATTTGATTAATATATGTAAAAGGTCACATACTGTGTTTTCTGGAGCGCTCTACTGCTTTGAATGAACTAAGCATTGCAAATGGATGATAAGAGAGGGAGAATGGGTGAACAATGTTGCCCTGTTGAGGAAGAGACTTTTCAGAAATTTACTAAAATTGAAAATTTTAAACTATGCTTTTTCTCATTTTCTAAAATGAAATTTGATGACATGAAACTTTTTGGTAAAAGCAATTAAAGAGGGCATCAAGAATACTTTTTCATGACACTTTACTGTATGTCTGTACAGTATAAAGCAGCGGCTCTCAACGTGAAGGCCCTCCATATATGACAAAATATTTCTTTTGGTATTTCTGCTGTCAACAAGGCTTCTTGTTTTCAAGCTTTTTTAAATTATTATTAACATAAACTGATATATGTATTTAATCATGATTCAGTTTGTAATTTGTAAAAACTGTCCATTCATCAAAGACAAAAGTTGTCGAGGAGAAAAATTAAAAGAAATATTGCTTTAATTACTATTTGTATTTACTATATTTTATTACATTTTTAGTAATTCAGTTAGATTAATACACACAACTATAAATAAAGAAATACAAAAGAAAAAAAAAGAAAAAAAGTCATCCCTTTGATGTTTGTTGAGGCCCTCTAGTGGGTCCTGGCCTCCTGGTTGAGAAGTATAACGAGAAGTGACAGACTATTTCAGAGCAGATGTATATCACACGCATTTTTATCCCTCAAATACCTTATTGTGATTATGAGGGTAAGATGCAGATGGTTTGCAACTGTACAGAGACAGAATGTCTTCTATAGGTAAGCTGTTCTGAAAATAAGAGGATACAAATGATACAACTTGTTGTCAAAACCAGAAATGCTGTTGCAACCAGTTATTTAATCTCTCTTCTGAACCTTACCAGAAGCATTCCAGCAAAGGAAGAAAGGATCATTGCTTCTCTTTCCAGGCGATTAGGGTACTGGCTAATATGTCGTAAACTGCCAATTCCTCTACAAAGACAGAGGTTAAATGTGATTTATGCTAGTGTTTGCATACAAACTATTGAACAAACACAAATACCAGTTATATAAATTACTCACATGTAGTTGTTCTCAACTGCATTCTTCCCATCATCTTTATTGAGCCACCACAAAGCCACACTTATGGCCAAGTCGTAATGGGCCTATGCATTATTAAAGATGCATATTTAGCAATAAAAGCCTAAAGCATAACATTTTTGATTATAGCATAAAACCAACATCAGCTAATAACTAAACTTTCCATCTCAATAGGACAATACAACCTTTGAAATCAATCTGTTGCTTTAATATTGATCACTTACCAAATCATCTAACATTGTAAAAGTGCTTTTCCCTTTTGGATCAAAACCATTTTCTCTGAGTCGCTGTCCAATATATTCTCCACTAAAAGATGTTAAAAATATACATATACAGTATATATGCAGCAGCAGAATTTAAAAGCTTTATGATTTGTTCTAAATGTGTGCCCTTGCATATGAATAATTTATGATCATGTTTATCCTGATAGAGTTCAATAAATTTATTTCACACTACTTACAGCAAAGTTTGAACATCCCTCTTCACTCGCTTTGCCTCCATGTTGTAGACACTCAGTTGAGACACTTAATTCTGAACAAGTCTTTATTCCAAAATTCAGTCTGGAACAATAGTTGAAATTCCATTATAACAGTAATGCTAGGAAAATAAAACAAACATAGGTTTAAAAAAATAAAATAAAAAAAATAACAAAAACATGGAGTTTAACTTTACCTAGTACTTAATCCTCTGCCAGGGGCAACACTAAACACAGGAAGCAAACTGCAAACGTTGGCTTCCAATGAACAGGAAAAGTGAGAAGAACATTTGACAGGGTATCTAACAGACAAGTGTTAGGTTACCTGAGGCATCTGATAAAATTTACATTTGCACAAAAATATCGGGATACTCCAAAAAGTTACTGATGAAATAAAAACAGTCCATGAATATAAACCAATTACATTTTAATTTAATGCATCTACTTATGCCTTGATGCAAAGACTGAACACCTCTACAAACAGAAAATCATCCTTCGTGAAAACACAAGAATTGTTGTAAACCAAGAAAACAAAACTTACCTATAACTCTGATACCAACACTTCCTGATAGCACAATAAGATGACTATATCAGAAGCTTGAGTCTGCTTTCAGACAGTATAAACTGGTTGAACAGACACTCCTACTCGATCTCAGAATTGTAGTCATCTCAGGTGAACAGACCTCTAAATTATTCATTCAGTCCTTTAATCACTGTAACACTGTCGGCCAGTGCTCGGTTACATAACACACGGATACAACTTCCATATGAAGTTTGTTACTAAAGAGATTACTTCCATATGATCAGTTGGAACAACTTAGGGTTGGAAAGCAGAATCAATTTAATAATAAAATGCAAATAGAGCAGGTTCTCTTTATTAACCACAGAAATAAATATCATTTAAATTTAAAACAAAATGTCCTCAATGTACAAAAAAGAAACTATGCTCTGACAGCAAATTAACAGCTGTGATTTAAAAATGCTCACTTTAAGATCAAAATCTATTAAACATTAGAATTGCATAAAAAAGACAAAATGTAAATAAAAAAACAAGATAACAAAAAGCAAAAAGAAATAAAAGACAAATCAAACAATGGGAAAAATCACTCCTAAGTTCGTTTCTTCTTTTTATCTTTGAACACTGGAGAGTTTAAGAATTTTGTATCAGAGTATTTGTCCCCACGCCTCATTTTGCTGCAAAAATAAATCAATAAAAAAAGAAAATATAAAAGTTATCCAAAATTACATATTCTGTATCATGGCAGAAATACATAATGGCCGGTTTCACAGACAAGGCTTAGAATAAGCTAGGATTAGGCCTTAGTTCAATCAGGACATTTAAAGGTGCTAAAGAGGATGTTTTGTTTTATACATTTTTGCAATATTACTTGAAACTGTCTTTACTAACTGATAAAAGACTATTTATTAGGTGTACTAAAAGGAATAATATTAATATACATCATCTGTGCACGAGGTAGGGCCTTAAAAACATCAGCCAATCGCGTAAACGATTGGCCCTCTGGCTTGTCAATCACTGCCATGACGTTCCTTGTGCGAGACGTGCGCGGCTGCGCACTCCAGTAACTTTCCACACTCCACAGGCGCCGCATGCAATGTTTTTGTCAGGAGACAGTAGGGGTGTAACGATTTATCGCAGTACGATATTTCGCGATGCAAAAATGTTACGACATGCATCGTAGAGTGATGGCGATGCTTTTACGATATGACGGCAGTCTAATCTTATTGGTTGAGCTGCCGACGTGACCTACTCTGCAGTGAGAGAAGCCGGTTGTCACCGCATATAAATGGTGTGTCTCAATCAGCTCTCTAGTTCTCTAGTGTTTCGGGCACACACTGAATCTTGCAAGCAGGTTTAAACGTTTCTCGCGTCAGTCCCTTGCTTGGGCGCGTGAGAAAAGTCGTGGCTTTCCTTTACCGCAGTGCCACAGCAACAGCTGTGCTCACAGAAAAGCAAAAGTCGCTTGCGATGCTTTGCTTTAAGAAGTTCCGCGGGGCCGTTCACATATTGCGTCTTTTCCACGTGCAAGTCAGTTATTTCAAATGTAACCACGCGGCAGGCGCGCTCATAATGGGATCAACGCGGTCGCGACGCGCATGCGGTGCGTTTTCCAGGCGCATCGAGATGAACAATTCTCAAATTTTCAGAATGCTGCAAGCGCACCGCAGGTCATGTGACAAGAATCAACCGATCAGCTATGGCCTTTCCGTAACAAAACATCAAAAGCTCAGCCAAACAGCTGATCATAGCTGTACAGGGTGTTTTTTATATCTTATCTCGTAGTAAAGCTAATGCAAGGGTTAGAAATCATTTATCCTTTGCAGAAACTTCCTGATCCTCTTGGAGAGCTCAGTTCATGGTTGCATAGCAACGACCGATGCCACGGGAGCGCAAGTGCTTTGGAAAGAAGAAGCAATGCGGCCGCGCCTTACACGCGTTTTTAGACGCGATATGTGAACAGCCCCTATTCATAAGTTCATGTTAAATTTAACATTCTTTTTCAGTGACAGATAGACCTATTCAGCTGTTAATTTGAATACAGAAGGTTTTTATTAAACCTTGAAATGTGATCTTGTATGTACAAGGAAAATTATTGAAATTTGTTAATGTTTTTTGAATAAATCTTGTTTGAATTTCAGTTTCATTTTGTTCAAAATATCTGATACGTACCGTATCGTGACCTGAGCGTATCGTTACACCCCTAGGAGACAGGAGTAACAACTGCAGATTATGAGTTACCTGCGGTGAATCCGACATAATGAATCCACTAACACGACACAGCGAATGCCGGTGGTAAACACTTGTGTTCCAATACTCGTGCACGAGTTTTAGGAGGCGTTCCCTCGAAATGAGCTGTAAAGGAGGGGGGGCTGTTCTTACGCATGCGCTCATTTCAAAAACTCACTAACAGTCTTTGGTTTCTCAGTCGACGAAAAGATCCTCTTTAGCACCTTTAAGTAGCTTTTAAATGTACCTAAAAAAAAAATTTACTGGCGTTCATCTTAGCAGTGACATTTTAAGATGTCAGTGCAAGTTTCTTTCTGTTAAAAAAAGCTCAAACATGCATTTTAGTCTAGGACTAGCTTAAGTCTTGTCTTTGAAACTGGGGGTTTATTTTTTTATTGCATATTATATTATATTTCAAATGTTATAATTATTCAACTGCGACTCACCAATTGAGAGTTGGCTCTTTGTAGGAGACTGGTGCCGCTCTTCTTCGCGTTCTCCCTAAAGAGTTAATGTCTGTATTTGTTAGACTCTTCATAACCCTGCCATCTTCTGTTCGCAGAATAAAAATGTATAAAATACAAATATGTAAAATGAAGAAAAAAACATTTTTGCTTCACCTTTCAAAATACAATAGCAAAGCATTTAGAAAAATATATAAGGTTTACCTGGAGCTTGGTGCCTCAAGTCTGAGTCCTGGTCCTGGTCCTGGTAAATGTTCATAGTTTGAGAGCGGGCCTCTGGTTGAGGGCTGTGGGCAGGGCTTTCATCTGAGAGCGTTTCAGGGTAACCATCAATGGTCTCCCATGGAGGCCTCTCCTCTGTGAGCTGAAGGTCTTTCGTGTGTTCACTAAAAGGGTCTGAAGTCACATTGTATTTTTCCATAATAAACGTGCTTGAGTTCATTACAGCTGAAACATCATCCGTTTCATTTGTGAGAAGATGATGTTCAGAAGATGATGTTCTGCTGGAAGCACCACTGTCAGTCATTTCTTTACTTAGTGGTTTATGAGTAGATGAAATTACGTATGTTTTCCTGCACCTGCTCTCATAAGCTTGGTTCGTTTGGTCTAGATCTATGTTAAGAGCATCCATGTTGATATGGTCAGCCTGATCAATCTTGTCAACAGAGGAAGGGCAGCGTATTTCAGAGGTTGCTGCATCATGTTCATCTCTGAGGTCCTCCTCTGAGCGATGAGATATCCCTGGTAGTTGTAAAGTATTAGACAAAGACCTGTATTCTGCTCCATTCTGAAGATCAATCACATCTTGCTTTTCAGTCAACAGATTTTCTCGCATACTCAAAGCACAGCTGTTTTGTTTCTTTGTTAATGCTTTGGATTTTACTTTTATTGCAGCATTTGATTTTTTTATTTTATTTGCCCCCTCTTTTCTGTGTTTCTTAGCTTTACCAGGAACTGATGATACAAATTCAGGGGCTTCCTGTACAAGGGTGATATGCACATCTTGTGAACATTCTGGATGATAGTTGTTTTCCTTCAGTATCTCATGAGAAACATGCTCCTTGTGCTGTCGTGCAATAGTGTCTAAACCAATATCTTGAGGTGTCATTTGCATTTCTGGTGCTACCTCCTGTGATCCTTCTGGAATCTTGGGATCATCTAATATATTGGTCTCTTTCAAAATGGAATTCCTGTTGATGAATGATTGACTTGGCTGTACCACAAACGTTCCTCTGTTTTTTTGTGTGTTGCACTTTTCAAACTGTGTCAGAGACTTGTTTTTGCCTTTTTTGACTTGAACTGCACTCTCAATGACATGCACATCAGTACCAGAAGTCTCTGGGCATGCAGTACCAGCAGACTCAACATTTTTATGCACATACGATAAACTGTGATCCATAAGGGATGACACTTTGGTCCCCCTGCTCTTCTGAGGTCTTTGCTCGTCTTGAACTATAAATGTTCTCCTGGGTTCCTGGTTGACACGAGACTCTTTTGCTTTGCTTTTAGCAGCTTTACTTGAAATATTTCCATCTGAAGAAATTGCCTTGCTTCTTTCAGAAATCTGAAGCTCAAGATCACTGAAACAATCATTAAAAACGTCATTAGGAGGATCTTGGGAGATTAGGTACGTTTTCCTCGGATCTGGGTTTGGATCTTTCCTTTTGCATGTGCGCCTGCTACTTTTAGTACAACGAGAGGTGACATGGGTCTTCCTGCGTGCAGTTATTGATTCTGTTTCATGCCCATCCACCACCTCATTCTGAACAGTGGCAGAGCACTGCTGCATCACAGTGGTCAACTCTTTTGGCACAGCTGATGTAGAATCGAATCTACTAAATTCAATTGGTGAGTCGCCCTCTGCAGATACACTCTCACTACCTTTTCCTGACAGAGACAAATCCTTTTTTTCCTGATGTTCTTCTCTAACTTCAGAGATTCTTCTTGCGTTTGTGTCAACTATTACAATTTCAGCAGCACTGTCATTAACGGTTATGTCCATTTCAGAGCCATTTAGGGTGTTTTGCTGTGCTGGACTGTTTCTCTCTTGGCTGAGAACATCACAGGCTGTAGCTTCTTTGACCATAGCTGTATTCACTGGTTCAGACTCAACAGGGTCCTGCTGTGGACACAACGGTCTCTCTTGCAAACTCTCAACCTCTTTCTCCATTTCAAACATTTGGTCTGAAAAATAAACAAATAAATAAATAGCCTAGCAAATTAAAATTAAAATAACATCAAGATATTGTGTTGTAATGTTGTAATTGCTGTAATGTACAAGAAAGAAATTAAGCTAATATAAATTAACAGTGCCAATCATTCAAATTTAATTAAGCTTGAATGACATTGTTAAGGAAATGTGTATACCATGAACAGCTTACGCTGTGTTCTCATACCTTCACTGGTGTTGTGTTCAGTGTCCATACTGTCTGGAACCTTTAAAATAACATTAATAATAATTATTAATGAATAATAATTAATAATATTGTGACTATTTAACAATTAGCTATTTGTGAACAATCAACAAAGCTTGGCTGAAGTCTTTAAAATAATGCTTATTATTCTGATTATTAACAACTATATAACTTAAAAGTATATTGACAGCTTACCTCATCATTACAAAAAATGTCAACAGCCTTTGTCATCCAGTTCAGGGAAGAGTCATAAAACTCTCGTATAATCGCAAACTAGAGAAAGAAAACAAACTGCATTAACTACATCTATTGGTAAAAAAAACAATTTATGTACAAGTTCAAATTGTTCAATTAATCTAAGAGTGACTATAACTTGTGCATGTACAGTATACAAGCATAAGGGTCTGGGAACCAAGGCTGAAGTTAATACGAAGAGCCTAACTTTAGCAAGTTACTTACAATAACAAACCTGAACCATTAAAGGCCCACTGAAGAGTGTTGGAACACGCAGCATTATTCAATGTGTTGACGTAATTTCAACTGAAACAGGAAGACAGGGCGAAATATCGAACAGCCCCACCCTTTTTTTAAATAGCTAATAATTCTTTAGTTTATGTTACAGCTTGCCAGAGCCATTAGACTCTGTAAAACCTCTGTTTCCTTCTAATATCTAAAAGTTTCTCCTGATAATGTCCTTTATATCGCTTATATACAGCATTCTGTGCAGAATTCAAATGGGTCCGATACCTTTTATGGTCTGTGCAGACTCGCGGATATGAACCGCTCTGTGCTCTCGTGTTTCTGGACCAGAGCAGAACGCTCGCGTTGTGGCGGTTCATATGACACAAACGTGAAAACGTACTTCATTCGCGTCAAAGGAAAGCATATTTACACTGTCTGAATCCTTCCCTAGTCTCTATATAGTACACAATGTGCCATTCACCATGTAGAAACTAGTAAATGTGTGAACAAATGACCGATTTCAGCTGAAGCTTCAGCGTCTGTAAGAGTGCAGGAGGAGGCGGGACTTCAGATTCTAGAGAGCATTTGATTGGACCGAAGATTTGACGAGAAACTGAAGTGCGATGTGATGTCATGAAAATCCGTGATCCATTTTAGCGGAAGTGAGAGACTGTAAGTTTTGAATGCTTATATCTCCTATGAATTTTGTCATTGTTTTGGAACACACCAGCTTATTCATAACCTCACGGCTAACATAATAATACTAAAAGCTAAAAAAAAATTAAATTTTGATTTCAGGGGGACTTTAAATTCCATATAACCAGACTTCACCACTTCTCTAACAGGCTCACCAATTGTTTGTTTTTATGACGCTGATAAGCAAGATCAAAAGTAGTGGTCTGTGCATCTTTCCTCAGCCGCACCACCTCTGTTTCCAGCTCTCTGCTCCTCTTCTTCTGAGCAACCAGAGCCAGGGCCAGGGCCTTGTTGTTGCTTTTCAAAGAGAGCTTGAAGAATGATGAGGTATCTGAAAAATAATATTATTAATGTCATAATAAAAGTTATTGTCATCTGTCAACTTATAAGAGTTACTGTTCTCCAGACAGCTGAACCTGTTTGGCATTTCAGAGTAATTCTTACTGTGTATTTTCGTCTTTATCTTGGCTGCGTATACAGACGCAGTCTGTTTTCCCAGTCGTATGTTTTCCTTCTTCTCCTTAGACGAGATTATCAACGTTTTATCATTGGGGACTGTAGAAAAGACAGGGCTGATTATACAATGTCGGAATAAAACCCTGAATATAATGCTATATTCTGACTACTCACCAGCAATAAAAGAAGACGACAAACTCGAAGCTTGACGAGGATCATCTTTATTCTTGTTATAATGCATTTCTATTCGGATAACAAATACCGCGCATACAAATTAAATCGGTTTATACAAATTTAAAAACAAACATCGCGCGGAATCTTAAAATTCTTCTTCGCTCGCTGTTAATAGCGTTTATGGAATCAACAGTTGTTGAGTACCGCCACCCACTGGACTAAATCTGTAACGTGACAGCCTTCAACATCAAAGCGAACCAGCCACTAAGTGAGTAACAACCTCTGACCGACCTAGTCATAATATCACTAACATAAAACTAGAGTAACATTATGAAAGAATAATAAGAACCAAATAAAGGATAAGATAATTACAAAATACAAAATAAAGGCCTGACCACAATTTCGACTGATTGTGCATGTAAACGTGGTGAGAGTATCAAAGACCTCCGTGTTCGTGAATGATGCCGCATAAAGCCCGTTGTCGCTAATATAAAAGATCGTTTCTATGATTATCCCTGATCAAGTGATGACTTTTATTTTGGAATTTGACCTGCATTTCCGCTGAGACATTAGGCCAGTTGCTGAATTCACACGGGCGCGCGCACATATTCCATTGAACTTCCTCCTCAGCTGTCAGAGAGTCCACACCATTACTGGTGGTAGCAATATCATCTTTTTTTATTTAGGATATCAGACGGGGTGTAATCTGAGATGGAGGGCCAGCGCTGGTTACCACTGGAAGCTAACCCAGAGGTATGAATGCCTCCCCTATCTCACGATCCTTCGCCGTTAATTGAATTTTATATCTTACATGGGTTCATTTTAGCAGGAACGGTAAGCTGCAGCTCATTTGACATCATTTTTTATATGATACTGTTTTGTGTTCTGTGTCTGCTTTTCAGGTTATGAACCAAGTGAGTAGATGTCTCGACTATCTGGGTGTGTCTAGGATTCAAAACTTGTGCCAAATGAATGAATCAGGTTTATTAAAGCACGCTTGTGATAAAGCTAATTACATCAGCTTTGATTTATTATGTTTATCAACAATATTGCGCTTGATATATTGTTTATAACTTTATTGCACTTGTACTAATGTAAAATGTATTTTATGTTCCACATTAGTTTATTATTCATATGTTTAAACAGAAATGCTTTTGGATTTTGTAGGCCCTTGGGTGTCTTTGTATATACACTTCTGACCCCTTTACTAGTCTTATATGATTTGTATTTAATCTATGTGTTGTGTTATACCTTTTGTTAAGTTTTTACGGCAGCTTGGCTTGGTACCCACTTGGCAGTTTGGGGATGTGTATGGTCTGGAACCCGAAGTTCTCAGTTTGGTGCCAAGGCCTGTGTGCGCTGTACTTTTGCTCTTCCCTATAACAGAGAAGGTATGACTGCACTTTACACTCATATAGACTTCATGTCTGTAAACAAGCTTTGTATTTATAGTTAGTTGTCTATTTGTAAATGATGGTGGAGGTGAAAATGGATATGGTTGTTGCTGGCATCAACTCTTTCCCTATATATATAATATATATAATATATTACAGTTGCAAGTAAAAGTATGTGAACCACTTGCAGAATCTGTGAAAATGTGAATAATTTTAACAAAATAAAGGCGATAATACAAAATGCATGTTATTTTTTATTTAGTACTCTCCTGAGTAAGATATTTTACATAAAAGATGTTTACATATAAAAAAAAGTAGCTGAATTTATTAAAATAACCCCATTCATAAGTATGTGATCCACTGATTCTTAACACTGTGTGTGGTTACCTGGATGATCTACGACTGTTTGTTTGTTTTGTGATGCACATACTTATGAATGGGGTTATTTTAATAAATTCAGCTATTTTTTTGTCAAGTGGATTATACATCTTTTATGTAAAATATCTTGCTCAGGAGAGTACTAAATAAAAAATAACATGCATTTTGTATTATCTCCTTTATTTTGTTAAAATTATTCAGATTTTCACAGATTCTGCAAGTGGTTCACATACTTTTTCTTGCAACTATATATATATATATATATATATATATATATATATATATATATATATATATATATATATATATATATATATATACATACACACACTGTTCCAAATGCATTATGCAAGTGACATATTAGTAGAATTTTAGAACAATAAACAATCAGATTTTTGTTTTTCAAAGAAAGTGTAGTGTTTGTTTGTTTTCTCATTTCTTTTTAGATATCTGGAATCAATCTCAGACAGGTTTGATAAATAGTTTGCCAGGTCTTTTTAGGCAAATGGAAAGCCTACTTAAAGATGATGTCCCACATTATTAAGCAATTCACAGTTCTCATGCAATATGGGGAGGAAGAAAGATCTTTTTTTTTTTCTTTTTTTTTTTTTTTTTTTGCTTAATCTATTTATTAAACTTACAATATACAGGTACAAGAAAATTGTGAAAAAAATTATTCCCACTCCATCCCTAGCCCCAAACACAAAGAAAGAGAAAGAAAGAAAGAGGCATAATTATAGAATGCATGTTAAGCATTTACAATTATTAATTATATACAGTACATAGACAGGTGTTTAGACATACATGCACACAAAATCATATATGTCACAGCAGATTTGAGCCACCCTCATGATAACATCTTAAAAGGTTAGTTCACCCAAAAATCAAAATTCTGTCATTAATTACTCACCCTCATGTCGTTCCAAACCCGTAAGTCCTTTGTTCATCTTCAGAACACAAATGAAAATATTTTTTGATGAAATCCGAGTGCTCTCTAGCGAGTACTCCATAGACAGCAATTTAACCACCTCTGTCAAGGCCCAGGAAGGTACTAAAGACATTGTTAAAGTAGTCCATGTGACTGCAGTGGTTCAGCCTTAATTTTATGAAGCGATGATAATACCTTTTGTGCGCAAAAACAAAACAAAAATCATTTCGATATAAATATTCAACAATCTCTTCTCTTCCATGCCAGTCTCCTATGCAGTTGATGCAGTGCAGCGTTTCCGTGTACTACGTCAGAACGCTGACTCATTGGCCGGCTCCTGCGTAAGCGTCACACGCATGCGTAGTGCTGCTCACGTGTACAGCGTCAACACGCACAGGAATACATACAAGCAAGAGTTGGTTGTTAGTTGCCAGCAGCACACCAGCTCCAGACAAACATTGACTGTCAAAACTGTCCTGTTACTATAGATAACATTACAACAACAGCATATCTTGGTTCTGTGAAATGTAGCAAAACCAATGTTACTCACGTATGAATAGACTCTATATTCATAATCGGATCCCAATCCAGTCAGTAGAATGAAGCATCTTTGTCATTCTTTTTTTATTATTATCTTTTTCTTACTGTAGATTTATTTTTAGTAATATAATTCTTTTCCTCAATGTAGTATGAAACATTTAGACAAGAAGAGGAGGCAAAAATTAAGGCACAAGGACAAGAGGTGTCCTCGGATGTCTACTTCATGAAACAAACCATCGGCAATGCTTGTGGTACAATAGGGCTGATTCATGCTGTGGCAAACAATCAAAGGCATCTGGAGTTTGGTAAGTATCAGTGTTGATCATTTTCAGAGTCATTTGCCTTATTTTGAAAAGTATTTTAGTCAGTTCGTTTGTAAGATTAAAAATTTGTGGTATGTTCATATGTTCTTTTACAGAGCCCAATTCACCGCTTAAGGCATTTTTACTGCAGTCTGCAAAGATGAGCCCAGAAGAAAAGGCAACTTTCCTTGAAAAAGATGAGGTGATAAAATATTGTGTATTTTAGTGCAGCAGCTTCCAACTGAAACTAACTGTTTTTCGAAGTTTAAATTACTTCTGACTGTTTTCAGCAAATCTCTGAAGGAATTAACCAAACTAAACCTTTATTCCTGATACTGATATTTTTATGATTTCAGAGTATCCGAGTAACACATGAGTCAAGCGCTCAGGAAGGACAAACAGAGGTTGGTATTTGCTAAATACAGTAGTTGAGTAGTTAGTACAGCATTCAAAACAGTACCAAAGATCTGCACACATTTTGAAGTTTTATCCCATTACTGAATGTTCCATGTTATGTTATGTTTTTCTTTTGTTGAAGTAGCAGACATTTTGAGATGTGGACCGTATTGGTAATATTAAAGTGTTAGTCCTTGTTTCTTTTAGAGAACAGAGAGAAAGAGGCAGAGCCTTGATTTGTTTATTTAATTTAATATTATTTCTGGACCATATATTAATACAACACATTTTGCATATGTGGGTTGTCTGATATGGACATATGGATTCTATGGACGACTAATCTTAATTTTTTTTATGGAATATTGCAGCGTTTGTTGTAAATGATTTATCCATTTTTTTTTCTTTAAAATTCATGTGTTCTCTAATATTTAATCAAAAACATTAACTTCCCCACAGGCTCAAGGGTGGGACAATAGTGCTGCAGTGATGATGTATTTTTGTAGGCCAACCAGACAAAAACCCAACAGGCTTTTGAATGATCACAACAAATAAGCTCTGAGATCTATAAAAGTTTATGATACTTACACATTTTATCCACCAAGATAATTTTCACAAATGAATACAACTTGCAGTCGCCAGAAATGAAAAGCTAGCCTATAGGCTATAGGCTATAAGTGAACTACACACAATCAGTTGACTTAAACATCACCACCACCATTGGGCTTCCAGCAACTGTTTAAATCTTTATTAAAACATTTTCCCTGAAAGTGTGAATTACAATAGTTTGCAAGAGCGCAATTATAAACACAACGAGGCTTGAAAGCAGACTGGTGTGTAGATGAGTTTACCTGTTCAGTGTGATGATGTTTAATTTCCCTGAATGCCTGTAGTCCCATTTAGCAACTGCCTTTTTCAAGACTTGTAAAAGCTTTAAAAAATCACTGGTGGAGTATTTAAGGTACCCTAGAATTAAAAATTGAATTTACCTTGGCATAGTTAAATAACAAGAAGCCAGTACATGGAAATGACATACAGTGAGTCTCAAACTCCATTGTTTCCTCCTTCTTATATAAATCTCATTTGTTTAAAAGACCTCCGAAGAACAGGCAAATCTCAACATAACACCGACTGTTACGTAACAGTCGGGGTGTACGCCCCCAATATTTGCATATGCCAGCCCATGTTCCCAACATTATGAAAGGCATTAGACAAGGGCAGCCAGTAACGTCTGGATCTGTGCACAGCTGAATCATCAGACTAGGTAAGCAAGCAATAACAACAGCGAAAAATGGCAGATGGAGCAATAATAACTGACATGATCCATGATATCATGATCTTTTTAGTGATATTTGTAAATTGTCTTTCTAAATGTTTCGTTAGCATGTTGCTAATGTAGGCTACTGTTGGTTAAAGTTTCCATCGTTTCTTACTGTATTCACGGAGACAAGAGCCGTCGCTATTTTCATTATTAAACACTTGCAGTCTGTATAATTCATAAACACAACTTCATTCTTTATAAATCTCTCCAACAGTGTGTAATGTTAGCTTTAGCCACGGAGTACTATCAAACTCGTTCAGAATCAAATATAAACACCCAAATAAATACTATACTCACATGACCCGACAAGTGCATGCAGTATGCATGACGAACATCTTGTAAAGATCCATTTGAGGGTTATATTATCTGTGTGAACTTTGTAAATGCACTATATTATAGAGTCGCGAGCTCGATGGGCAGGGAGCATGAGATTTAAAGGGCCAGCAGCCCCTGAATCGGTGCATAGTTAATGATGCCCCAAAATAGGCAGTTAAAAAAATTAATTAAAAAAAAATCTATGGGGTATTTTGAGCTGAAACTTCACAGACACATTCAGGGGACACCTTAGACTTATATTACATCTTGTAAAAAAAACGTTCGATGGCATCTTTAATGCTGGTGGGTAATCCTATTGTCTTCAGGGCGATGGAACCGGAAGTGCTAAAACACGTTTCCTGGTTTTGGCCTACAAAAATATGTCATCCCTGCAGCACTCTATAATCCCTCCCCTCCAGCAACCTGTCACTCACATGAGATTGCAGCAGTTGGCAAACAATAAATATCCAGTCAATTCCCGATGGACAAAATCAAGTCTCTCCCTACATTTTTGTCTTACTTGAATAGCAGTTTCACTCGGATATGTCATAATAGGGGAAAAAGGCGATCACAACTGCTGATTATTGCTGATATTTGTCAGCAAATACATTTTTTAATCTAACTCCATCTATCCTTTCATCCTGTGAGCTTGACTGAGTATTTCTCAGAACATGCTTATGACTGTCCCGATCTTCCACTTAATAAATCTTCAGTTCTTTTGAACATGAAAATTGCTGCTGTCTTATGTTTAAGATACCCACTTTAAATGCGTCTGAACTTGCACACCCAAAAATTGTTGCTGCAGTCACATCTACCTACAGTATAACCTATAAAACCCCTTCCAATCTGGTTTCACTTCTTTCCAAAGGACTGTGATGGCTTTCTTAATTCTTGATGACCTTCTTGTTTTCTTTGACTCTGAGGCCTTTAGCATTCTCATAGTGTTGGATCTCAGTTCTGCTTTTATCACTTGTTGCTACTCGAGTGTCGTAGAAAAAGTCTAACCTGGTAATTTGTTCTGCTCACTTTTTATAGGCTCCAAGTTTAGATGAAAAAGTGGATTTGCATTTTATTGCCTTTGTAAATGTTGAGGGACATTTATATGAACTGGGTAGGTACATTTAAATAAATGTATATTTGTCTTTTTGTTTTGGGTGCTTGTCAGTTATGCAAACAAAATTTATCAGCACCTATTTAAAGAAATATACATCATATTTTTGTACATAATTATTACAGGTGTTAATGTTTCGTTCATGTGTTTCAGATGGACGTAAACCTTTTCCAATTGTTCATGGGAAAACCACAGAGGACACATTTCTTGAGGTATGATGTTTCTCACTCGCATTCTATAGATGTAAAGACTGTCTCTGACAAAGATGTATATTTGGAACTTGTTTTGTTTGTAGGCATTGTTTAAATTGTTTAAACAGTTTGGGGCCTGGGTTTTTAATGCATTTGCCCATATGTTTTTGACTTATCTACAGGATTCTGCAGAGGTCTGCAAGAAGTTCATGGCACGTGATCCCCAGGAGCTCCGCTTCACTGTCGTGGCTCTTTCCAAAGCATAAATGTTCTTATTTTGCCTGAAAGAAAAACTGCCAATTGTTCGGAAGTGCTGAATACTTTAAACCTTTAGCATTTATACAATAGAGGTTCAGTTTTGACTGCTTAAAATTAAAGTTTGTTGAAAGTTTTGACCAGAAGGCAAATGAGAAGCAAATTAGAATTAGCCAATATCAAAAAATGTACATGCATAATTTTGTATCTGAAAGTTGACACACTCTGACTGAACTACTTTTTTGTGTTCATTCACTCAAAAGTATATGAAATGTATTCTCTGTGTTAATGATACTAATTGACCTAATGGTGTTTTTCTGCCAGAAAAGAAGCCATTTAAAATAAAAGTTCTCATGATGAAAATGTACACATCATATTTTGACACACAAATGTGCTGTTCTCACAAAAGTGTTACACCTATGCCAATGTTTCATTACATATGGTGTCCTACTTCTAAATACAGTCTTCTCAAGAATACAGCAACAATTCAGTTAAGATTAAAACAGTAAAGAACAAATGTCCAATGTTTTCATCAGACATTGACCTCATTGCTTTATTGAGTGACAACAGTTCACTTCCTGAATACTCCTGAATAATAAGCAATTATTAATTTCTATCTTTTGTTTTTTACATCCTTACTTTTATCCACTTAAAACAGCAGTGTTCTCTAAAAATAAATTAAAATATGTTGTCCATGGAAATTGAAGAAATATTTGTTTCCCACATAGCTGTGATGATCTATTTGTGAATTATTTCATGAATATCCTTGTAATAAGCAGACAATGTACGGTCAGCTGGTTATTATTGCAAAAAAAAATCAAAAATCAAAATGATGAAATAAGCAAAAAGGTTTTAATTGTATCCTATAGTGGTCAAAATATTGAATCAAAACTTTAGCTAACTTTTATTAAAAGTCGCAACCCTTTGCTTAAATTAGATTTACCATTTTTATTGATATACTTCTGATCTTTAACTGTTTTCACTCTGTTTGTATCCTGTAATTGTAAATATGTGTTAACTGAATCTTAGCTTAGACATTAGTGTTTTTTTTCCCCCAAGTGACGCTTTATTGTACCCTTGGCACCTGTAGCGTAACCTGACGCACTAGGGGGCGTATAAAGTACACAACGCAACTCTAAAGTTTCTCTGGAGTAGGTAACAGAACAAGAGATTTAAGAGTTTACTCTGCGTCCTTTACGGCTGTTATAACAGGGTTGGCCTTTGACGTTCAAAAAAAGTGATAGTTTTGACACTGGTAGTCGAATAAGAAGCGTTTTACCGGCTGACTTCATTTTTTTTTTTTTTTAAAGAAACCTGGTAGTCTTAAACATAATTATTCACGCGACGCGGTGGAACAGAACGATTGCGTCTTGACTACGCGCGTGTTGCGCGCGCTCTTGGAGTGTAGACGCCTGTTTCATCACAGATTCACCACTTAAGACCGGTGATGGAGTGGCGACCGCGGTCTGCTGTGGGTTATGAGGCTGCTTACTCAGAAGCACAGAGATGGATTGAGGTAAGAACTTTCACACATGCTCTCATTTAAATAAAGAGAGTTCAGGGAAATGACACTTGATACTGCCAAGTTATGAGGGAACTAAAATGAGAAAGCACTGAATCTATTCATTACCTCATGCTGAATTATATCCAGAAAGACCTGTTGAATTCGTCTTTAGCACTGATAAAAATTTTAAAAGCTGACAATAACATTTGGTGTTGCATTCAAAATGTAGCCTATAAAAAGTATTTCCAAAAACATTTTTTGATTAGCTTGAGATAATTGTCGGTTCACATTTGCTTTTACCAAACGATGAGTGTGACTAAATGAGGACAGAATTTATATTTTGGGGTGAACTATCACTTTAATGCATCACCGTTTATTTTTATATGAATTTTTGTTTAACCCATAAAGTTAGTATTTCTAGTACACAGTTGCACTTCATATCACGGTCAAATTGACAAAACAGAGATATTCTTTGGTTTTGATTATTTATTATATTATTTATTCTAAAAATGTATAATTAAAATAATTATTTAATATTAATACAACAATTTTTATTTATTATTTATACATTTTGAATATTTTTTATATTTATTCATTATTATCTTCCTGTCCACAACCAACAAATTTTGGGTATGTGATTGCATTAAAGGGATAGTTCACCCAAAAATGTAAATTATGTCCTCATGTAATTTCAAACCTGTAAGACTTTCTTCGTTTCACAAAAGAAGGTATTTTGTAGAATGTTGGCTGGACATAAAACAGTGAGACATTTCTCAAAATATGTCATACAGGTTTGGAACGACAGGGAGAGTATACATTATGACAGCATTTTCATTTTTGGGAAAACAATATCTTAAAGCACTCAACAAAAAAACATCTATTTTCTTTTTTCGTCACGCTCACAGACAGTGTAAAACAAGTAGTCCTGCAACAATTTTCACACGCTTTACTGGGTTTATTCCTCCAAGCCCTCTGGAACCCTCTTAGTCTAGGGCACAAATGATTAGGACTTTCCTATCCTTGTGAATTCCCTTCTCAGCGGGAGATGGCAGGGCCAAAGCACTGGCTGTAACTGAACAAATATTGTTCTTAATTCATGAGGGGTGAATCTAAATGCTTTCAGTGTGACATCAGTCTCTCACACATGCACACTGGTTCATTGTCACAGGCAGTGGACCTTGGCAGGGCAGTTTCAGCCCCAAGCTGATTGCCCCCCTGCAGAGGAAGGTGATGTGCTGCTTAGCGTCCAATCTGGATGACTAACGGGTTTTCAGGCGTGAGGGCGCACTGAGCAGTGCTGGAGTGTTGAGTGTGTGAGTGTGTAGGGTATTATAGTCAGCTGAACGATCTGGAGTTTGTCACATGTGCTCATTCTTGCACCCGCTCTGTGGGCAGAGACATTCCTGTTTTTTTCTCCAGGGTAGTTCTCAGCTCGTTAAAGTCAAACCTAAAATTAGCCACCCATCTGAAGTTGCTTGGTATATCTAAGTGTAGACATTTAACCGTTAGCCACTGTGGCTAAATCATTATTGCGGTGAAATCATATTAAAGGATTAGTTCACTTTCAAATTAAAATTTCCTGATAATTTACTCACCCTCATGTCATCCAAGATGTTCATGTCTTTCTTTCTTCAGTCAAAAAGAAATTAAGGGTTTTGATGAAAACATTCCAGGATTTTTCTCCATATAGTGGACTTCAATGGCCTCCAAATGGTTGAAGGTCAAAATTACAGTTTCACTGCAGCTTCAAAGCATTCTACGTGATCCCAGACGAGAAATAATGGTCTTATCTAGAGAAACCATCACTCCTTTTCTAAAACAAAATTAAAATTTTATACATTTTAACCATAAATGCTCATCTTGAACTAGCTCTCTTCTTCTTCTTCTCTATTAGAATTCTGACAGTGTAAGCACTGCTAAGTGTATTACTGCCCTCCACAGGTTAAAGTTTGAACTAAATTGTCATATACAATATGCTTGTGCAAGTATATAACAATTAGTTCAAACTTTGACCTGTGGAGGGCAGTAATACACTTAGCAGTGTCTACACTGCCAGAATTCTAATAATGATGAAGAAGAAGAGAGCTAGTTCAAGATGAGCATTTATGGTTAATATGTATATAATTTTTATTTTTTTTTAGAAAATGAGTGATGGTTTCTCTAGATAAGACCCTTATTCCTCGTCTGGGATCGTGTAGAACGCTTTGAAGTTGCGCTGAAACTGTAATTTTGACCTTCAACCGTCTGGAGGCCATTGAAGTCCACTATGTGGAGAAAAATCCTGGAATGTTTTCATCAAAAACCTTAATTTCTTTTCGACTGAAGAGAGAAAGACATGAACATCTTGGATGACATGGGGGTGAGTAAATTATCAGGAAATTTTAATTTGAAAGTGAACTAATCCTTTAAATATTTAGAAAGCAGGTTTGTTAAAAAGTAGCTTTTTATACATGTAAGTTAAATATTTCATCCACTGGTTATTATTATTGAGGTAAATCGAGGTCATCTAATTTGAAGTTTAAAGTGTTTTTGAAAAAAAAAATTGTTTACAGATTTGAATAGTATGAAACAGTTATACTTGATTGTTCTTGTTAGCCTAAAATGACTCTAGAGATGTGTTGTTAAGCAGTTTCTCCCAATATTCCTTCTTGTTCAGCAGACCTTGCAAACGATTAAAGCACTTTGGCACAATTAACGATGTGCAGCATTCCGTGTGTCCAAACAACTTGGAATGCCTCATTGCTCCTTCGTGAATGAACAATAGCTGTGTGCAAAAGTGCAGCTAAAATCATGTCTTAAATCATCAAAACTTGCTATTTAAATGATTGAAATGAGTATGTGATACCATCACGTGAGCTTGAAGATAAATAGTTTGTAATAAATCCTTCTTTTTTGGACTAGAGGTGTAGGTGGTAGAATGGGTGCTGTGTGTTTTTTATTTATTTATTTATTTTATTTATCAAAAATACAGTAAAAACAATATTGTAAAATATTCTACAATTTAAAATAATTGTTTTCTGTTTTAAAGCTGCAGTCCTTAACTTTTTTTGGTTAAAAATTATCCAAAATCAATTTTTGAGCAAGTACATAACTAGCCAGTGTTCAAAACTTACCTTACCTTAGCCTGGTTCACGATGGTAAGCTTGTAATAATGTTTTCTAATTCAAATGGTACTGGTGGGTTTCCGCAGGGAAAAACGAGCATGCAGCCATTCGTCTATGTGTCATTACGTCACGTCTGTTTACATAAAGAAGGTGTCCAGCTAGTAGGCTACTGTATATGGCATGTGAAGGGTGCTGCAGGCGGCGGATCATTTTTTTCTCACAGCATTTTACTTTTTCCTGCCTTTCTTGTAAAACTTCACGGATAACAACAATAAATATATAGTAGCTTTAGAAATACTCCTGTACACATACTGGTGGATTAACCATTATAGAAACATGAAAAATGATTTTAGCATCAATATAGTTTAGGCTGCCCTGACCTGTGGCACAAACCATACATTGGGTATCAGGGGCCGTATTCACAAAACATTTTATCTTACCACTAAGAGTTCTCCTAAATGGCAGTAAAAGTTTTTAGCAAAGAGTTTTCTCTTAAAACCTATTCACAAAGCTGCTGAGACAAACTTTTACTAAGGAACAGACTGAAGTCTTAAGAGTGAGGGCGGGGTTGACCTCGTTGCTATGGAGTATACACACAGTGATTGGCTGATGGGGGAGGAGTCAGAGATTTAATCATAGAAATATTGTAGAATGACGTGTCATGTTGCCATATTCAAATAAAGGTTTTAAAATATAAATGTTGCCCTATTCAAATTAATATTTTTAATAAAAATGTTGCCATATTCAAATAAAGGTTTTAAAATGTAGGCTAAGTGTCACTAATTAAACTAGTATATACAGTGAATTGTGGACCGCCTCTTGGATGTCTGCATCTCGGAGCCCTCGATCCCCTTGGACAGCACACCAAATATGCTTATTTTTAAAATTTTTTTACTCTATTCAATCATTTGTAAGTGTGAACTCATGAAAACCATTGCCACAGGTAATCTGACAATATTTATTTATTTGTTAAATAGTCATCATTTTTCAATTTATTTGTCATCGTAGATTTAAATCTATAAATCAAAATATAATGCATTTATGAAGAAAAGGTTCAGCACCCAAGGCTCTATCGCTACTGCCTCAATGGTATTCAGTGTCTTTGGGTGGATTAGGACTGTTTGCGATTTGGTCTTAGTGACTTAGGAGTCCTCTTGACTACTCCTAAGGTTTCACAGATTTAGGAGCTAGTTTTAGCACTAAAATGCTTTGTGAAATACTCTTAGAGCAAAAATTTAGGACTCCTAAAATTAGGACTGACACGCCCATTATTTTTAAGAGTTTCTCCTAAATCGTCAATTTAGGAGCTACTTTTAGCCTTAAGATGTTTTGTGAATACGGCCCCAGATGTCTAATAACTTTAGCACTGTATATAGTGAATATAGTTTAAATCTCTACATTAAAAATGAAGATAAAGATAATAAAGAAAAACACAAACTCAGTGTTAATCAACAGACAAGATAAATGTTCTGCAGGAACACACACATTCACTCTGAACACAATCACCTCTTACTGTCATTTCTTTATCCTTTAAATAGGCTATAAGAAATGTCTTACATTTATATTCAATTACGTGTTGTTATCCCTTTACAGTACTACTATCATAAAATACTTGAATGACATGTTGACTTTTAAATGTAAATGTAAACAACAGATATTTCAGCAAAAATGAATATTTTTGTGCTGAATATTAATTGTCTCCCTCTCTACCACGTACTGTCTGTCTGACGCAGGTGAGCGCGCCGGCGCTCTTTCAGTAAAGTTTGAAGTTTAACGCAGACTGTCAGGACGAGCCTTTATGCAAAATGGAAATGCTCGCGTAAATTTGTAACATATACAGATAAGGATATAGACGTAGAATGAATGTTTTGCGCTGAGGAAATGCATGCATCTGTCAAAGCGCCTGACAGGGCAAGCCATTATGCTAATGCATTAGCTTGAAGCTTAAAATAAAGAATTCTCATGTTTTGATCAGCTTTGATCTCGTACCTTTCCTGCAGCAGCTCACTCTGTGTCCTCCACTATTCTTAGATGCATTTTTGCCCATAGAAATGCGTTATTCAGTGCTGTAATTTGACGCTACTGGTGGAAGTCTTCTGTGCACGGTGGGTGGAGCCAGCTAATCGATAATGAGAATCGTTGTCGATGATTTTCATTATCGATTTTATCAAATAGTTGTTGCAGTCCTAGATTCATCCGCGGTGAGGAACCATGCCGATACACAACCCACGTAAAGATGATAATTCCGCAAATAACTGCAATTGCAGGTTTCAAACAGAGATGGTGACAAAGAGGCAAATCTTACGTACTGCAGCTTTAATATATTTTAAAATGTAGTTTATTACTGTGATGGCAAAGCTGAATTTTTACCATCATTACTCTAGTCTTCAGTGTCATCCTTTAAAAATCATTCTAATATGCTGATTTGGAGCTCAAGAAACATTATTATTATTATCATTGTCGAAAAAATTGTTGTGCTGCTTAATTTTTTTGTAGAAACTGTGATACTGTTTTTCAGAATTCTTTGATTACTGTCACTTTTGATCAGTTTAATGGATTCTTGCTATATAAATTCTGTTTTTCCTTTTACAATAATATATAATTTAATAGTACTAAAATATTTTTTATATTTTTGTTCATTTGTTAATTGGTTATGTAAGTGATTTTGTTCAAGCTCTCAAATTGTTCTCCACCTGCTACAGAGATGTGTTTAAAAACAATAAGCCATCATGGACATTACAATGACAGGAACAGCAGGGGTCAGGATTTCATATGTCATTGAACTCTGATGTTTACTGCACCATGCTGTTTGAATATGCTCCATATGATTAACCTCTTTACACTCCATATCTGTGAAAGTGTGTAATAGTTTCATAAATCTACATGAAGGGGACAGGAAGCTTTTTGACTTTTTATTCCAAAAACAATATTCTGACAAAATAATACATACTAGACCTTTTTGGCTGTATTAGAAGATTATCTTATTATTGTCTCAAGCTTTGAAAGATTTAGATCAATGTGACATGGAATGCAAAATTTCTGTTGAAATAATCACCTTTAGCTTGCAGTGTAACTGGATCTAGTATTAGGATCATAGTATTTGTCCACACATTATTTTTGTTCTTGTTTTGTTCAGCAGACATAGAAAGTGCCCTTTGAAGTTTTGCTTCTAAAAGAGAACAATTGCGGTTCAAATCTCGCAGTCAATGCTGATCTCAATATAACCAGTGTCCTTTTATATGTAAGGCCCTCCACACCCTCTGAATACATGGCATGTTTTTGAGTGACAGTCGAAGTAAAAGCAGCTTAAAAGTGTGCTGTTCTACACAACAGACATTGATAAGTGGTTACCCTTTATTGACATCCATAGATTTTTATATCTTTTGCATGCTTTGTTTTTTCAACAAGACCATTTTGGAGATATTACATTACAGTATGTCTGTATGGCCTGATTGTTTGTAAGTAGTTTCTTAAATTTGATGTTATACCAGTAGCATATTATAAAAACAACATACTTAAAGTATTACTCATAACGGCTCCGTCTCATGAAAGCTAAACTCGGTAGAATGTTTTACTGCCATTTAAACTTGGAAATTGAAAACATTTGTATCGGAAAAAGGGCTTTACTCATAGATTATATTATATGGGGTGTGGAGCAACAGGGCTCACATTGTAACAATGTAGTGTGGGGGAATAAACACAACATAAATGCTTCCCTGTGTGTGAGCAAAAACAATGGGCTGCCTGCCTTCTGTATCTTGCAGGAGTAGCTTGAGATCATTGGAAAGGCATGAAGCTGTGTGTAGAACTGTGACATTCCTCCAGATGCTCTCGTTCTCTGTGGTTTGGCTGCTGGGCTCCAGCCTTGATTACTGAATAACCCACGATTCTCCAAAAGAGGCTGTGTTATTGTACTGGTGTGCTAGATGCTTGGACTTAAAGCTTGGAAGAACAACTTTCCCCTCATTTCCCTGGACATCCTACGTTCCCACTCACTGGTTCTTAGTGCTTCCTGTGTTTGTCTTCGTCTCGCAGGCAGTCACTAAGAAGAAGTTTGGGAGCAGTAATTTCCGAAGTTCTCTGGAGAATGGACTTCTGTTGTGTGAGTAAGTAAAGCTGTTTTTTTTATACTTTTCTAATTTTTTACCATGGTTTTCTTGCTTAAATAATGAAAAGGATTCTGCTAAAACTTTGTTGCTTATCGTTTTGTAAAGGTTTTTAATCTTAACCATTGCATAATTCTTTTTGTGCACCACAAACATAATACAATGTAAACGCTATTAAAGGACAGTTCATTTAATTTTGAAAAAAGTTCTATTTTTAGCAAATGTCAAGTCCCTTTCACACCAATAGTGAAATCAATAAGCCTCAGGCTGAAGGAAATGCAAATTCACACCTGTACAGTTCAACACTCTTACCTATGAATAATGAATAATGAATAAATAAAAACACAAATGTGATGTTTATCTAAGGTCATTTTTGGTTATTAATATGGTTGAAATAGATCATCAAAGCAGCAGCAAAGGCATTGGTTAATGCATTTGTGTGTGTGTGTGTGTGTGTGTGTGTGTGTGTGTGTGTGTGTGTGTGTGTGTGTGTGTGTGTGTGTGTGTGTGTGTGTATTAAATTATTGCAGGTTTGCTAAATATTATGAGTTTGCATTTCACTGTTTTTATTAATTCTAAGGAATAGTAAATCTGCTTTTGTGCAATTCCTGCTCACATTTTGTCTAGAACTACAATAAACTACATGTTTGCACAGCACACACAGTGCTGCTGCACTTAATCCCAATTTTTCTCAACACTGGGACAGGAGAGGTGTCAGACAATAAATGGGAAAACAAAGTAACTCAGATATTTTGTAGTAATTTTAATATGTTACTTTACTAGTTGAAAAAAGTAATCTGATTACTTGCGATTACTCACGTTTCTTGTCATTTGTTACCCTCAAGACTGTGCTGAAGTAACTGTTTTAGCTTGCTTCTACAAGTCTTTGAGCTCTTTTATTGTGACTTGTGTTTCAAAGGACTCATATAGCGTTCTGCATCGTAAATACAATGCAGTATCAGGTGAGTTACCAAGCAAGTTTACCACAGTACATCATTAAAGCCAAACAAATGGAGCTCGTTATGTGATGCAAATGTCAAAATGAATTAGTTCATCATGCATAAATCATGCAGTATAGTAAAAGTGTTTTAGGCAAGGCAAGGCAAGGCAAGACATTTTTATTTGTATAGCACATTTCATACACAATGGTAAAAGTCAAAGTGCTTTACATAAAGAAGAATAATAAAAATAGAACATAAGGAACAGAAATAACAGTAAAAACATTTTGCTATCTGGATGGATGAGCTAGGAAGTCTTAGGGAGTTTTGTTGTTGTTGTTGTTGTTGTCCGTCAGAGTGGAACTAAACGGATCTATCCATCAGAGCAGATCTGAATGGATCTTCCTCAGGTCATAACATAGTATTGCGCAAGGAACCATGCAAAAATAAGTCTTTATTAATCAATAATCTGCCCCTGTAATTGTAATTAGAAATGTGAAAAGGAATAAAAGTTGTTGGTGTTTTCACTGCCACAGGTGTTCATTTCAGCTTGAAGCTGCAGTGAATTGCATGTAGGGTACAACGGAGCTAAAGGCACACCTTAATTAAGAAAAATGCCCTTTTCACTACTCCCATAGAGTATGATTGCAGAAAAAAACATGTTTTTATTGAACATTGATGGAGCAACATATTTTGTGTGAAAATAAATCATAAAAGCGGTTTGTTTAAAAATCTTACAAATGTATGACGTGGCAAGGTGCATAGGCCTTTTACCCCACACATGGGCTAAAAGGCTCACCAGTATGGGGCAAAAGGCACAACGTACTTATAAAAATACTTTTTACCTAAAATAATAAGTTTTTAATAATGTATATTGTACTATTTTCAGTTTATTTTGATAAATTAATTTTTGTTCAATGAATATACTGTTATTAAAATATGTACTTTTTAGAAATACAGAAACAAAATTATTTAAAAAAGTAAAGATTCTGAAAGCATTGAATGAAATCCCATAATAACTTAATATAGCTTTTAAATGATATTTTTTTATTATATGATATGATTAATATCATATTTTTAAATATGATAGTTTCATTATAAATATGGTGATTGTCTCTGGTGGACACCCAACTTAAAGGGATAGTTCACCCAAAAATGAAAATTTGATGTTTATCTGCTTACCCCCAGAGCATCCAAGATGTAGGTGACTTTGTTTCTTCACTAGAACAAAAATGCTGATTTTTAACTCCAACTGTTGCTGTCTGTTAGTCAAATAATGCTAGTGGATGGGAACTTCTACAATAAGAGTAAATAAAACTTGCTTAGACAAGTCCAAATTAAACCCTGCAGCTCGTGATGCCTCGCTCTCATTGAAGTATATGCGCGAGACATCACTGCCGCTGTCAGAGCGCGATCAGACCAAACGAATCGAGTGATGAATGCAGTTGGACATAGTGGTGTATTAGAGGTAAAAATGATATAAATACTGTTCGGTTTCTCACACAAACCGATCGTTTCGTGTCTTAAGACATCAATGTGTCGTCACGAGCCGCAGGGTTTAATTTGGATTTGTCTGTCGTGTTTTATTTACTCTTAAATAGTTCCCGCTGACTTGCATTATACCACTGACAGACGGCAGCGGTTGCAGTTAAAAATCATCATTTGTGTTCTACTGAAGAAAAAAAGTCACCTACATCTTGGATGCGCTGGGGGTAAGCAGATAAACATCAAATTTTCATTTTTGGGTGAACTATCCCTTTAAGCTAACTTTTACATATTCTTCTGTTATTAAAAAAATGATGCTTTAATTACCATGAACAAAACTGAAAAATATTAAAAAAGACCTTTGCCTCAAAATATAGTCAGTAATTTTATTGATTCTCATTTACTACATAAATCTACAACATTTTAAAAAACATTAATTATTAGATCAAATTAGCGCAGAATCCGCCAAATTTCCACCAAGGATCCACCATAGTCAAAAGTGGTTGTTAAGAAAAGTGCTGAGCTGAATTTGTGTGCCATCTAGTGGTTTAAAAGAGAAAAAAATCAAATGCACCTTTTACCCCGATGCGCCTTTAGCCCTGTTGTACCCTATTGGTACATTTTTGGAGTGTTGCAAAAATGTGTGTAGAGGCACATTTTTCCAGTGAGCATTGGAGCTACCCCTTTAACTACTTTTCTGTAATGCACTGAAACAGTGTTTTACCTGTTGGCTGAAATGTGATGCAAGCTAACACTACCTGAACTTTTTCATTTGCAATTCACATCTAATGTCAGCTGCGTGTCATTTAACGTCCATTGTGTCATGCAGCTATTTTTAAAACACAAAATTTGTACCAGGGTGCCACAATCAGACTCTGTTCCGTCCCAGGAAGCATTAGTAAGCCTAGCAGAGGAAAACAACACGGATGGCAGAGCATTTAAAAGGACAGCTGGGAAGAGGTGCCAGCTACTCTAGCCGGGTTCAGAAACCCGAGCAGAGGACAGGCACACGGGGAGAGGCGGCTCTCAGGCCTCTTGTGCTGTTTATGTAAAGAGAGCGTTGGGTCGGTGGACTGGGTGTGACATGCTGCAAGCTCAGGGATTTTAGCAGATTTCTGAACCTGACTGGATGGTTCTGGGGCAGTGCGTGGGCCGGTCTGACACGCTGGTGTCAGTCGAGTGACTCAGCAGACTAATTACCACAGTCCATTGCAGAATGTCATCGTCCTGCTCCTGCGCTCTCATGCTGCCTGCTTACAGTCTGCACTGAGCCATTAGCTTTGCTATTTCCACATGAGCGAACAAAAGCCCACATTACCTGAGGATATTGTCACTCTGGATTTCACGTGCAAAAAAAGAGTCCTGTGAAACTAGAAACTTTTTTTTTTTTTTAAAGATGACTCAAAGCTTTGTTTGTAAATCCAAACCCAAAAGTAATTTATTTTAAACACATACACACATTTCTGACTTTGTTACCATGGTTATGACCCTACTTTTTGCATGTCACTGCTTCATTAACCAATCATATTCTATATATAATTTACCTTTAATTGTAAATGTTACAGTTAAATTCAACATTCAACCAATCACATATTTACACATTATTTTATCTTATTTTTTGCATGTTATTAAATACACTACATGACTTTGATATTGATTCTAAAGCCTGCGTTAAACTGTAACAAAAATGGTAGCTATGTTATTAAGGGATGCGCTGATATGAAAAATTTGGCTGATACGATAATTCCTTATATTTGAAACCCAATAACCGATATATTGGCCGATATATCTAAATCAAAAATTTTATATAATTTTCGAGAGCCTGATTACACAAGCAAAAGTCTCTCCATTAAAGCCATGTACCAAGCACACAATTATAATGTTCTCATTATAATATTATGTAGCCTATATGACAGAGACAGACTTGTGCTGTACATGTTGCACTTAACTGTATTTTCCTTTTTGAAGTGATTTCAATCATATTTCAAGCAAATCAAAACCATCATGGCGGTCAATGCGCATCTGAAGTGTCTCAGCTTAAGGAAATAATCCATTATTTGTCTGCTTTAATATATCAGCCAAATTTTCCTATTGGGCTGATAATGATAACATTAAAAATGAGTATATATCAGCCGATACCGGTATGGCGGCTGATATATCATGCATCCCTAATGTTATTCCTTAAAAGTTTTCATGCAAAATGAAAATTCTGTCATTATTTACTCACCCTCATGTCATACCTGCATGACTTTCTTTCTTCTACCACAGAAGTAATTGCACATCACTAAGAATGTTAATGACTGCCTCTCCCTTTATTGCACATGAGCAAAAAAAAGTCAGAAATCAAGTTTCTAACAGTTTGCATACCTCACATTATTATATTTCATGATCATCACTCAGCCACATGCCTTGGATTTTGCACTTTAATGTTTCTGTGTATTTCCCCAAACCAGTTTTACACACAAAACTAGACTTACTTGGAGGCTATTGACTGATGTCTGTTTCCACAGAGCTGTTTGTATTTTTTCAGGGCATTAGATGGCTTTGTAAACTGAAGCCAGATGGTCAGAATTAAAGGAAGCCACTGACACGTGATGTAATTTTTGTGTTGACTTTTGTTCTGTTTTTCTTGTTCTAGTCTGATCAACAAGATCAAACCTGGCATCATCAAGAAATTAAACAGGTTATCCACACCTATTGCTGGCCTGGTAAGTTTTTTTTTTTTTTTTTGTACTTTGACATGCATACTTGATTTGAGCTATAGTATTCCATCCTGACTAAGAACTTTAACTCTCAAAAAGAAGTTTGAGTGATTTACTAAATGATTTACATGTATATGGGTATTTAGTGTGAATTGAAAAAAGGTGATTTACTTATGCTTGGTATTTAAATCATTTGTCACCATTTTCCAAACAGGAAGCATTGCAATTTGTCTATTATGAACGATCCATACACATGCATGTAGAGAAGGCTTCTTTGAATTACATTTGGAAACCATATGATACATTACATTGGACTGTACAAAAACAGGGTTCCCGCGTGGTCTTAAAAAGTCTTAAAAAGTCTAAAATTCTGAACTTTAAATTTAAGGCCTTAAAAAGTCTTAAAAACGGCCAGATTTTTTAATCCGAGGTCTTAAATTTCATTTAGTCAGGTCTAAAATTTTTTTTTACCCATTTCCAGAAATGTTACCTGCTGAAAGTTATTACAAAGTAGCAAAAAAGTGTTGAGTCGTAGTTCTTTCTGGGGTATATTGGTGTTGGTATACGCGGTGATAAAACTACAAATCCCGTGATAAATGCAATACCTGCCCGCGAAATACATCTGCGTCTCCTCAGAGTTACTTTCTACGAGACATGGCTAATCACAGCGATTTCTGCTGTTGGTTACAAGCGGTACCCAACTCCATGTACGAGGCTCACTGCAAACTTTGCAAAAAACAAAATAAATCAGGTACTCTTGGTGTGAAGGCGCTGGAGTCACATGCCAGAGCGGAGAAACACAAGCTAGCCGCAAAATGCCTTCAGCGGACTCGGCCAATTAGCCCCACCATTGCCGTCGTCCTTCTGAATGCCTGGTCCCTCCGGTCTCCAGCGCAATATCATCGCAGCTCCGTCGAACAACCTTCGGGGAACTTTTGGATCGACTGACACATCGAAAGCCGAGGTGCTTTGGATACTACACACAGTGACTAAACACCACTCATTTAATAGCAACAGTGAGATTAGCGATCTCTTCCAAGTGATGTTCCCTGATTCAGTATTTGCGAAGACGTACTGCGGGCCCAACAAGATCACTTATGTGGCGAGATTTGGATTGGGGGAGTTTATAAAGGGGGAATTGATTCGTACTCTTACCGGGCCGTATGTCGTAATGTTCAATGAAAGCCACCAGGACCAAGCAGCTTGACGTCCACATTCATTTCTGGAACAATGGAATTGAAAGTCGAGGTACCTGGGCTCACAGTTCATGGGACATGGGACAGTGCGGGACACACACACACATCAGATAATGTTAGATAGATAGATAGATAGATAGATAGATAGATAGATAGATACTTACCTCGGGATAATTAGAGTATCTATCTATCTATCTATCTATCTATCTATCTATCTATCTATCTATCTATCTATCTAACATGGATTATCTGGTGTGTGTGTGTGTGTGTGTGTGTGTGTGTGTGCGCGCGCGCGCTACATTGGTTGTTACCTGGGTTGGAGTAGCCTGTTCAATCTCTATTAGGCTATTAATATTCTGTTTTGTAATGTAAATAAATATGAGATGAAATCTATTCTATTTGAGGGCAAGTTTGTTTTAGCCTATTTTCATTTTGGGCCTAAGGTTTTGGGCATTTGGCACATTGTGGTGTGTGGAAGGTTACTAATGTGATTGCTTTATCTGTAAATTAAATTAATGCTTTTTCAATGACTGAATTCATTGAAATAAAATGATTTTTTCAGAATTTCTTTGATTTGAATATTTTTTGGTAGTGCGTCGTGTAGGTCTTAAATTTCAATCTTTATGGTCTTAAAATGTCTTAAACTGCAACTTTTTTGAGGTTTAACTATTATATAAAATATTGTTATAAAATAAAAATAAATATAAATATAAGTTTAACATATATATGTGTTAATGTTAACTCTGACAACACTAAATAACATGAATCTTTTTAGGACTTTTTAATGAAAGAGCATAGAGAAGTGGCATATGGGCCTGAATTAAGCTGTTTTTATTGAAGCTTTTTGGCCTAATCTATGCAAAACATGCTCATTTATTTCCCATTGGCCTTTAAAACTCTTGACCCAGGTAAGCTTAGATAAGCGTCTGCATGTCCAACAGCATCACAGTGGTATTTCCATAAAATGCTTCCAACCCCGAAACCTATCAAGCACAGCCTAAACTCACAATTGAGGGCTTACATGGCACGGGCTAAGCAAAGGCATGCAAAGAAAAACACATAGTTTTTGGAGTATATTTTAGTTTTGCTAAATACTGCTGAGCCTGTAAAGTTTGTCCTTAAGAGCGCTGTTTCTTAGCTACCAGCAAACCCTAAAATGCAAAAGAACACAATGCATTTATCCAGCTATGTTTATGACCGATGAAAGATATATTTTTCCGCAGAATGAAAGGCTCATTCAAGCCTATGAAATTTTACCAGCACCATTATTGTTCCTTCTGGCTGCTTAGCTTTTGTTAGACAGTTTCATTCTAATACTGAGGTTTTATATTTTGTTAAATCAAGGCTCATTAGTGCAAGAGTGGAAATCTCTGGTTTTGTGGACTGTGTAGCGACTCTGGCTTTGGATCACTAAACTCTACTCAGGGTTTGGCTTCGGTTGATCTCTGGATCACTTTCCCATAGTTCCATCAAATCCGGAGCCGTGGTTTACCCTTGTGTTTCCCCGGATAGCTGATCCTCCTTTTAACAATTTGAAGAGAGGAAGCCTACACTTGTGTGGCACGCTGGTCGGCCACATTAGAAAAGTCATTCTGGCAGGGCTTTGGCCTGAGGTTTAGCAGAGAGATGACTCTGTAGAGTGCAGCCCTTCATAAACCCCCTATAATTGAGCTGGATGGATATATTTGCAACGAGTCTCACCACTGTGAAAGGAGAATTGGCAGAACTGATTATTTTAATAGAATTTTCCACAGGCCACCAGGCTTGTTTGCTCTTAAATGTGTGCATTTATGTGTTTATATTTTATTATTTACTTTAATTAAACCCATAACGTCTCAGTGTTAAATTGTAACGTTTTAATGAAATGGCGCATTATTCCCTAATTCACCATAATAGTTTACTGAAAACAACATGATTCACTTGAGAGACTGATCAATGCTGACACAGTTTATCACAAGAATTGAACTGTAGCATACCTCAGATTACATGCATATCACCAGTAATGCCTTTGCAACTAAACAAGAACCAGCAGTCACCAAAAAAATAAGTGTAGGACGAAAGGCTTGATAGGCTTGATTATTTCTGACAGGATTACTGTAAGTGCACTGACTGTAAAGTTAGAGATTTTTTCTGCATCATTATGTCTGCATGATTTGGTTCTTGAGATGAATTCTGATGTGCTAGTTAGTTCACCCATAAATGAAATTTTTGTCATTAATTATTCACCCTCATGTCATTCCAAACCCATAAGAACTTTGTTCATCTTTGCAACACAAAAAAAGATATTTTTTGTTGAAATCCACAGTGTTTCAACCTTAATGTTATTAAGTGACGGGAATACTTTTTGTGTACAAAAACAAAACAAAAATAACGACTTTATTCAACATTTTTTCCTCGTCCCTACATACTAGTGAACGCAGTGCAGACTGACAGGGAAGGGGAAAAAATTGTTGAATGAAGTAGTTATTTTTGCGCACAAAAATATTCTCGTCGCTTCATAACAACAAGGTTGAACCACTAGTCACGTCTTTACTGTAGTCAGTTTAAAGGGGTGGTATAATGCCATTTTTACTTGATGTAAAATAAGTCTCTGATGACCCCAGAGTGTGTATGTGAAGTTTTAGCTCAAAATACCCCACAGATCATTTTTATTGCGTGTTAAATTTGTCACTTTTTGTGGGTGAGCAAAAACGCTCCGTTTTTGTGTGTGTCCCTTTAAATGCAAATGAGCTGCTGCTCCCAAGAAGAGGGCGGAGTTTCAAGAGCTCGTCTTAGCACATAGTACTGTTAGCAGTGCCAATTACCTCACGGAAACTCACTGAAAATGTCAGAAACTGTTCAGCCTTTTATGTTCAAACCGGAGTCGGACAATGATGGAAAGACTCAAGAAGAAGTGACAACATGTAGAATGCAACAGGACGTATCTGAATGGTTAGTTGATGAATTTATGTAGCTGATGTGGGATATCTTAAAGTCATTGATTAGTATATTCTGTCATGATTATCTATAAATCGCTCATGTGGGAACTGTTGTAAGATGCCTACAGAGCCAGAGAATATATGCTGCATGAAGACAGAACAGGTATAGTTTAGTTTAATTATAGTTTAGCTTACTTATGTTGTCATCTTGCTTTTATGATGTGCTATTGTGTTTGTCTTACGTACTATATTGCAATAACATGGCCTTACCCCTTTGTCGCGTGTTCTCGGGACCAGGGTTTATGTAAATTTTAGGGTTAGTGATGTCACTAACCAGGGAAGAAGCTTGTTGTAGTCCCTACAAGCCGTTTGTTGTAGTCCTTAAACAGAATTCTTTAAAAGAAAATATATCCCTTTGCTTTGAACTTTGAGCGTCGTAACTTTGCAGATGTTGTTTATGCTCTAATGGCAACATTACACACTAACTAAAGTTAAAAAAATGAAATCATAATCAACCACCCCTTTAATACCTTTCTGGACCTCAAAAGGTGCAATGATATTGCTGCCTATGTATGGTACAGAAACCATCAGATTTCATCAAAAATAACTTAATTTGTGTTCCGAAGATGAACAAAGGTCTTACGGGTTTGGGACGACATGAGGGTGAGTACTGTTCATTACAGTTAGTAGCTCAAATCAATGTTCAGTATGCTAATTGCATAAACATCCAATTGTCATGCTGTTTGCCTTGTTCAAGGACACAAAAGTTATAGATCCAGTGTCACATATAGTTGGGATTGAACCTGCAACTATTGTGTTGTATGAAACCTAAGAACTAGACCTCAATTTAATACATTTGAAGAATTTTGCTTGTGCAAAGTGATATTGTTATAGGTAGAGGTATCAGACACACTCTAGCCAGTGATTATGTCACTGTCCCAAAGCTATCTGTGCTAAATTATTAGAACATATTAATGTTTTAACTAACATGTCCTGTTGAGAGATTGTAGGTCATTTAAAATTCCAAGTAAAGGTTAAACATGTAATAGTCAACCTGCTTCAAGACATTTAGCATTCAGGTATTCAGATAAACAGGTGACTAGCTGGACCTTTTCATATCTCAGATATTTTGCATAAGTCTAGGTTAAAGGTTAAGGACACTGAACTAGATGTTGGAGTGTGAGAATTTGGTTGAGCTACAGAACAATAAGAGACGCCTTGTTGTTGACATCCATTTTCTGTGCAGTGTATCTCATTTGTCACCTTTAAACACAGATGAAACGTACACTTTGACTCTCACACACAGGGTCAGGGTGAGACCTTTGACCTTTGCACCTCTGGAAAGGATTTAACAGCAGGCGAGGAGGTGATTCAGAAGTGGAGCACCTCATTGCCATCTGCTAATAAGCATGTTTGCTGTTTAAATATAGGCCGAAGCACCCTGTGATTATTTCAGAGCAAGCGGGAAAGCAGGAAAGGGTGGGCTACACGCTCTGAACTATCATCCAGATGGTTGATCAAGTCTAATTGAAATAATGTCATAACACGACTTCAGTGCCACGATACATTCATCAACATACCGGATGTATATGTGAATGCACACACACAATCTTGAGTTTCCTTAATATTAAAAGCATTTCCTTACCCACCCACCGAGCAATTTTAACATTTGCTTGGGGGAAATACTTTGTCGTCTCAGTCACCTGTGTTTCATGGCAACCCCGTCTCCAAAATAATCCACCCTGAAGATTCCTCGAATATTCTGCTGAGAGATTTGAGTGGCGGTTTCTGGGTGTGAAAAGGGAAAGTATGCTTGAGTTTGTGCACATGTAGGTATGTGTTTGGGTTAGTCTAGAGCGAGTGAAAAGAGAGTGCGTGTGTGTTTGTGTGACTGCCTTACATGTGCGGGGGAGGGGACTGGTGGCTTTGACACTCTGTGTTATGCTTTTGCACCGCCCCAAGGCCAAACTCCTACTCTCACAGGTACAGTCACAGGTCAATCAGTGATATCCTGCCTTTATTCTTTGCTCTTGTGGTGTCACTTTTTATTGCCTTCTTTCGTCTCCTCCCACTGCTTCAGCTCACTGGACTGAACTTTGGATGTAATGATTTCTGGGCTGTGTGTGCCAAAGAATTCCCGTATGAGTGCTGTGTAACTCACAAGGTGGACACATATTCTCTGTCGACAGGACAACATCAGCCTCTTCCTAAAAGCCTGTGCAAAGCTTGGACTAAAAGAAGCCCAACTTTTCCACCCAGGAGACCTGCAAGACTTATCCACACGTGTGACTGTCAAGTAAGTTTTGGTTTTCTCAACTTACAATGTTCGGTAATATGTTTGACCTTCCGCCAATGTGAAAATAGCTGTGGTTTAGCTGTAACAAAATGTGTCCAACCACTGTTTATGGCTCACTGGATGGTGATTTTGGCAGATCTTATTGTCCTCTGGTCTCATATCCACATATTTTTGTAAAACAGGCTTGTATTACTAAGCCAGTCATTTAAATTCAACTGAGCCAGTATGAAAGTCAATGTGAATAGCTATTTTTATAAGATTCATGGGACGTTCTGTGGTTGTTGACATAGTAGCTCAATAACATTTATCATACAATCATGCCTGGCTTGTATGAACTTGTTTTGTTTATCAAAATACATTGAATATTAAATGAAAATCATGAATTAGCTATGGCTTTTTTTGTCAGGTGAGAAATTAAAGTTAGAGAAGAGGTAATAAATAAAGAAGAGCAGAGGTGAGTTGCAATGAAACTATAATCTGATCTTAAAAAAGCAGAATCACCCTCATGAGTTAAGCATAAACTCTCACTATCACTGAAACACAAGCTGACAATTGGCCTGTGTATGTGTAAATTCAAGATGAAGAGAGATTAAAGACTTTCTGTGTGCGCTGTGGGTGAATTTGTCACTTGCAGGTGTTTATGTTGTGTGCATGCTGTAATCATGCTATATTGTTGTAGTTTCAGTGTTTCGGATCAGCCCAGCCTGTGACCAGGGTGGAAAAGCATGGCATGTTGATCAACCTGTTCAGTATTTTCACAGGTGTGTCTATGGGAGGCAGTGACGTTGTGAGATATGTCAGCCTAGCTCTGACATGTTCATCACCGCAATAGCATTTTGATATTTGTGAACAAAAACAATACTAGGCTATTACATTTTCAAGGTCACTTAAATTGAACTAGAACATTTAATAATTCATTGCAACAGTTCACATAAAAAAAATAATTCTGTCATCATTTACCCTCATGTTGTTCCAAACCTGACTTTGTTGTCTATAAAGCACAAAAGGAGAAATTTTCATAAATTTGCTGGTTGTTTTTTTTCCCTGTGAAGTTGAATTGAATGGAGACTGAAGCTGTCAAGCTTCAAAAAAAGGAAGCAAAAGCACCATGAAAGTGTAGTTTGCTTGAATTGTGTGCTATTTTCCAAGTCTTCTGAAGTCATTCGATAGCTGTGCTAACAGAATGTTTGTTTACTGACAATCTTTGCTGTCGGTGGATTGTTAATCATTGAGATCATTGAGTAAGTAACTTGAAAAGTTGAATCGGATCAGTTCAATGCGTAAACAAATCATTCAGAAACTTTTATGGTATGTTTAATAAGATTCACCGAAAAGATAATTCATTTGTGAATTGGGAATCACTACTACTCTCATAAGCCCTCGTGAATTCTCATGAACTTGCCAAGGAGAGTTAAGGCGAATGTCAAGTTTTTCAGTGAATAATGGTTTAAAGGTCTGTTTCACACACAAATCATATGACCTTAAGGCTTAGATAGAAATATAGAGCACAAGTCATATAAACCATATTAATCATAGCTTTATGGGTGTTTTTTTTTTTTTTTTTGCAGCTTCAGTTCTCATTCAATTAATTATTTTTAAAATGAGTTCTAATGATATTCTTCAAAAATTCACCTTATGTGTTTCAAAGAACAAAAAACTCATAATTATGAGTTTGGAACAACATAAAAAATATCATTTGGGATGATCTAATTATTTAGTGGACTGTATGCAAATGACTTTTGTTCTTTTCCTGTGTTTTCTGATAGTTGATCCCTTTGTGAACGGCTTCATTTGACTAAGGTGTGTTCAGCTGTGGCTTGAACTAGTCCAGCACAAATATCGGTGTGTTTTAGAGCATTGTGACATCATAGCTGTATCACGTCACATACAAATTAGTAACGATTCAAATATGTGAAATTAACATGCCCATAATGATAAGACTGCTTTGAATAGGGCAAGGGAGGGCTTTATGTTTCTGCCAATCCTGTCATTGTTACCTCAGCAGAAGCGACAGTGCTGTCAGACACTAACCTGTGGGCCGAGATTAAACAAAGCAAGCCTTGCTGCATGACGGTTACCATGCCACACCCTCACTGCCATGGAAACTGTACCGAGGCTCTGATTAAACAGGACTCATCCAATCCCTATAGGCTATAATTATAATCACTCACTCCACTTGTATATGTCTGAGGGTGTGTGGCATGAAGTGAGGGTTTATCTGCGTCCACTGTCAGGAATTTGTCGGAAGAGTTCCAGGGTTCCTAATTTTAGAATTGAAAGGTCACTTTTTGACACTAGATGGAGTGCAGCAGTGATATGATTCCTGACTGTTTCTTTTTTTAGCTTGTTTTCTCCTTCGTACTCCTGGTGTAACTTTACATCCTTCAGAAACATGTTTGTGTTTACATCAAGAGCACAACAAGAAGGCTAACGTTTTGGCTTGTATTTTCTGTTCCAGGTTTGTGTAGACCATGCAATTTGCATATAATAACTGTAAGCTGGTCAAGAATTAGACTACACCCAGTCAGCACTGTCCAACACAGACACAACACTTTTAAGGTTTTTACACCCGACACTTGCCAAATCATTCTAGCAAATGCCATGCATTTTTTCTGTTCTGAAGCGATATATACGAGCAGTAAATGATACATGGCAGTAAAGCATCTGCAATGTGAGGGCAGAGTTTGCACGCCACATTAAAGTTTTCAGATCTCCCACACTGATCTGTGGTTTATAGCCCTTGTGAAGTTTGATGGCGGCTGTTCACCATCACACAGAAGGCAACGTGAGCAGATATTGCAGCCTATTGCCGGCAGGCTTGAGATAAGCAAGGTCTGCATTCATTATTACTCATCAGTCCATGAAAAGCAAGTGTCTCAGAGAGGGAAACAACTCCAGGTCATCTGTCCCACGGGCAGCCTCTTCCAGTACGACAGCTGCTCAGTTTCATGGCCTGTTTATGTGTGCCAGTAAACACGATCAACATTACTTTACTTGTACACACACACATACACATATGTATGTGTGTGTGTGTATATATATATATATATATATATATATATATATATATATATATATATATATATATATATATATATATATATATATATATATATATATATATATATATATATATATATATATATATATATGTATATATATGTAAACACACAAACACAACCTTGCAGATATAGAGCCATATCACACTCCTGCTCATGTGATATTGCATGTATGTAAAAAAAGAATTAGAAATAAAAATAAATAATAAAAGAAAATAAAAAATAAATAATAAGTAATAATTAATCATTTTAATATTTATTCTTATATGTCAACATCCCTTTGTTTAGTACCAATGTTATTTAAATATAATTGAGATACTGTTATTGATTTTTATTAATAAATTAATGATAATTTTATATATAATACGTTTCTATTAGGGATGCACTGATACCACTCTTTCCAGAATGCGTCCGATACCGATACTTTCGCTGATACAGAGTACTGATACCTGTATTTTCATTGCATTTGTAATTTTTCAATATAATATTTAAATATAATAATTTGAATAAATAATATTTATTCTTTTTAAATAATTTAAATGTAACATTTAAAAAAAAAAAGGGTATAGAAACCAAAAGAATATGAATCATATTAGTTGGCTTAGTTCATTTAGCAAATAGAATTAATAACCTTCAGTTATTTCCATGCTTAATTATGCTTCTTAAAATGTATTGTACAAGCTTCTGTTACTGTTCTGTTTACTGTTCATTTTATTGCTTGTATTTCATATATATCGTATTTCATCTACAGCATACATTTAGTTTACACAGTTTGTTTTCTGTAATAATGTAAGGAACCGCGTTATACATTTCATATTTTAACTAGGCTACATATACGATTTAGTTGTTATCCAACTTATGCATGTTTGCTGAGTGAGCGATCACCAATCAAGCGCACGTCTCTCTGTCCCTCTCTCTCTCTTACCGTCAAGTAACATTAGTAATAGGTGCGTCATTTTACTTTCTTTGCTATTGACATATCCAACGAAACTGCAAACGTTTCAGCGTTGTTTGTGAGAAATGGATGTGTGCTCGACTAGCTTGCGCTTCTATCAATCCACTTGGCTTGCTTCACTTATCAGCTTGTGCTATACGTAAATATTGAATTTATGTTTAATATTCTTTTAGTTAGATACATTTTTAATCTTTTAGTTAGATACGTTCATAGACATCTTTTATCTCTGATATCTCCATGTCTTTGTTCTGTTGTCAGTGTTTCTTTGTCTGGACACAAACACTGTACATGTGCATTTTGGTAAGTTTGAGTACACAAGCGCAGTATCAGGCCCGATACAGATACCAGTCTCGGTATCAGTGCATCCCTAGTTTTTATTTTAAAAATGTTCAATTTTAATCAAAGTTTTAGTATACTGTTGTGTTATTGTCTTTTTTATTAGTTCTTTTTTTTAATATGTCTGTATAGTTTTTATTATTTCTTATTTCAATTTTAGTTATTTTAGTTCATTAAGTAGTTCATAAACTAAATGAGAAATGTTGCCTTGTCAACTAGCTGAAATAAAATAATGAACATAACATTTAAATGACTTATGTTTTGTCCAGGTACTGGTAGCAGATTAGTGCTTGTTAGTGCTGAGTAAATGTAGGATGTATCGAACAGATAGCCATCCATCTTCTTTATAAATTGGTATTCGCAGGATTGAAAATTTGTCATGGAATGGACAAGATATTTGTTGGTATATGACAACTATGACTAGTGGCGAATCATAGTTCAGAGGGTTGTCATTGTAGGTGGTGAAATCTAGGTAGCTGTGTGAACTTTGTCTCTGTGTTTTATTATTGTCTCGTCCAGTGAACGTATTGCCATGCTATAATGTTAATGATAAAGAATTTTATCTCTTCCTGCATTCCAGTAGTTTATAGAGTTGTGCATTTCAACTGATTAAGAGTCTTGGTAACGCCTCACTTTTCAATTTCTAACAATATTAATAATTATGGGAAATCATCAGTTATTGACTACACGTGGAGCCACACATTGGACCAAATAAGAGAGCCAAAATAATCATAAAAGAAACATGATCACAAATGTACCTCTGTTTTTACAGCAACAATACAGTGTGGCAGAGTGGTGCAGTAACAGTGTTGTTCATGCCATCATCTCATGCCCAAGCACCGAACTGATTGACACATAAACCACTTTTAGAGCAAATGTGCTTTGAGGTCGGCTGCTGGATACGTTTAGCTGGTTACTGAAAATTGAATGTTATACTCCTTCTTATTAGATTTAAATACACTACCATGCAAAAGTTTAGGGTCAGTAAGTGACATTTATAATGTTGCAATAAATTTCATAAATGCTGTTCTTTCAACATTCATCAAACAATTCTGGGAAAAAAATATATATCACAAAAATATTAAGCAGCACAGCTGTTTTCAACATTGATAATATTGATCTTGTGACAGAAGACTGGAGTAATTATGGTCAAAATTCAGCTTTGCCATCAGAGTAATTACATTTCTTTCAGAAATATTAAATATTCTTATAGACCCTAAACTTTTGAACGGTAGTTTAAAGGGATAGTTCACCCAAAAATTAAAATTATCCCATGATTTACTCACCCTCAAGCCATCCTAGGTGTATATGACCATCTTTCAGACAAACACAATCGGAGATATATTTAAAATATCCTGGCTCCTGCAAGCTTTATAATGGAGGGCCAGCTTTTGAAGCCCAAAAAATGCATCCATCCATCATACAAATAATCCATACGGCTCCAGGGGGTAAATAAAGGCCTTCTGAAGCAAAGCGATGTGTTTTGTAAGAAAAATATCCATATTTAAAACTTTATAATCTAAAATAGTCAGCTAGCTTCCGGCAGAAGACCGTACGCATACATTCAACTTGCGTAACCCGTAAAACGATGTATGACGCAGGATGAAGGAGTATCGTAAGTTTAGACGCCTCTCGCGGTTCAAACAAATAGGGCTATGCAACAAACTCAAGCTCTTCTTCTCTTATATCAAAATCCTCTGACATTTCTCTTTAAAATTTCTAATTTTAGACTTCTAATTTGTGACCAGCGTTTGTCATTACATCATGCATCCGGTCAGAGGTTACTCTTCTGCTGCAAATCCCATGATGGGATAATTTTCATTTTTGAGTGAACTATCCCTTTAAGTCCGTTTAGGTCAGTAAAAAAGTACTATTGGTGAACTGTTTATATTTAAATTGTAAAAGATCCACTTTTTTTTTTTAGATCTACAGTGATGTGAATTGTAATGTAATGTTTTCATTTAAGTTTTGTGTGAGAATGAATATGTCATTTGCTCAATGGTGTGTGGTACTGGATGGCATCAGTGGTTTCTATGACAGGGACAGTGGTACATTGTGAATTGCTCAATTGTCCATGCCATAAGCAGACAAACAAGAGCTGCATTTGTGCAACAATCGCTCATCAGACTAGTGAAAATTATTCCTTACAGTGTTTACTTGTGGATTATAACTGGTGAATCGGATAAGAATGTAATAAGCCTTTTGGGAGACATTAAATCAATCACAGCAAATGCCTTCATTGAAATGTATATGTTGTATGATTGAGCTGTGAGTAAAAACAAAGAACAATTGATGCAAGCTGGCATGACTAATTAGTATCATTCGTTCATTAAACCAGGAACATTCTTTACCCGTTGAACTGGGCTGTGAGGTCTTAATATCCCAGCTATGCACACACACCCACTTTATAAATGAGGGGTGTTGATGTGTCATGAACCTGCCCGTCCATTGTCACTGTGTCATTTTATTGCATTGCCCAAAAGGGATTGGCAGGCCTTTTATGGACTCAAATTATTTCGAAATTGAGAACGGATGTACGACTTGAAAATTCCAGAAATATGCCGTGGATATTGTGAAAATGAGGGCTGGACTTGTGTCCATGTGTAAGTATTTTACATTATGTGTAGGCGATATTCTATCTCTATTATAGACTATCCTACTTTTTCACTCACAACATCTTTATGAGCCTCTGTAGTTTGGACATTGTTTGGAAGAGAAACAGCACAGTGCCTTTTAGAAACTTCCATTGTGTTTTACTTTGAAATGTTCCAACACAATAATCACACATACAGAAATGGTTTGGTTTCTAGAGAGACACATCCTAAATGTCATTGTGACTTTCCCACGGACTGGTACAGTACTTATTTATGACATTGACTTGCTCTTTAGGCCCTGAAGCGGTCAGAATACAGCTTTTGGGAATGTAACTTAGTTTCTGAGTTCATTACACATAAATATAAAAAAACGCAGCAGTTTGATGTCGCCTTTTGTGTGAATGTAACAGCGTAAACAATATTTTTTTGCCTTGGGAACAGACGGGTGATTATGAGCAATTTAACGCAGTCTTGTACTTATTTAGACACATTAGTTCAAAGCATTAAAAGCCTGATGTGTGAATAAAGACCCCATTGAAAAGCATTTGTGCTCTGATTATGTCTGACAGTGTTTTGAGTAGAAAAATGAGCTGTTGTAATTGGAATGTTCCAGCCACAGTTCTCTTACTAAAAGATGGAGAATTAAGAGTGGCAAGAGTGGCAGTTAAACATAAATGTGCTTCTTTTTTTTTAACATAACCCAGTGTTAACAATTTAAAGGGATAGTTCATCCAAAAATGAAAATCCCATCAATATTTATTACTCATCTGGAACACAATAGTGAATTTTTATTTTATAATTATTCTGGCCACTCTTTTTAATATAACGAATGAGGACAGGGGCTGTCAAGCTCCAAAATGATTAAAAAAACACCATAAAAGTATTAGAAAAGTGGTCTGTACTACTCATGTGCTTTACTGCATGTCTTGCAAGGCATATTATAGCTTTTTGTGAGGAACAAAAACAAAATTTATATGTTACTGACTACTTTTATGACAATTTTATTTTTTATGGTGTTTTTGCATCCTTTTTGATGTTTGAAAGTTTAAGCCCCTATTCATTGTAATTGCAAAGAAAAAAGGGCCAGTTTTCAACATTTTTTCAAAATTCCTCAGAAGGAAGTCATGTGCGGGTTTAAGACAGCATGGCAGTGAATAAATTTTTGCTGAACTTTCTCTTTAATCAGATTGGATCATAAATGTTGATTTTGCTGATTTAGCTTTCCCTTTCAAGATCAGGACATTCTACATAATTTTTTTGTTTTTTTTGTTTTTTTTTAAGGATTTGCTGATAAATAAATGCCTCATATTCATGTGAGTGAACAGCTGATCACATGAAACGAAAATACACCCTTGAGGTTCCCAAAATAAAATAGATTCCTTCCATCTTTTCTCACCGCAACAAAGAGTCCTTTTGCTTTTCAGGACTCATAAATTATCATTAGGTAACAGGCATCAGAATGTTCTTGACTTTTTTTTTTCAAGCAGCTTTATAAATGTGAACTTTGTTCTGATGGCAGACACAGACTTTTTTTCCTCTTACGACTTTTATTGGAGCAATAAATTGTTATTTGTGAGCAGGGAACGCCTTCATTCAGCTAGTTGAACATGTCATACAGGTTCACCAGCTTGAAAAACAGAGGTCGCTGACTAGCATAATCACTCTTCAACCTCTCAGCTGTTGAACTTTGTAGTCATAAATCTTGCATCATGGCTGCCACAGCTAAAATGTATTTGTATTCACTCTGAAGGTGTTGTGCCATTAGAAACTGTCAGTATTTTATACAGTGCAGGTGCTTCCAACTGCACCAGTGTCACTAAAGTCCATTGGGGATTGATTGGATTGTTAGATTGTTAAAAATTATTTGGGTACATGAATTAAAAAAAAAAAAAAAAGATGTGCAAGGACAAACCATTTATAATAAACACTGCAATATTCCATTAAAAAATAAGAATGGCCATTTTTATTTCATGGTGACTTTAAATACTCTGCTGGGCGCTCCAAATACTAAAATGTACGGTCCGGGCCTGAGCTCCTGTACGGTTGTATTACCTATATCTCTAGAAAATGGGACATTGTAGATGAGTGCCAAATGACATGCCCATTAACATGTTAATATGTAAATCATTAAATTGTGTCATGTAATAATGAGAGTAAAAATAAGACTGTGGCAATGAGCTCTGTGAAACAGTCATGTAGGGCACATACATTGAATCATTATAACTGAAACAAGAATGTTGTTATTTTCTGTTAAGGCATAAAAGTTGCAGGCAAGACCAAGGAGTCAAAGTTTGGCTAGTTAGCATGGCCCTATTTGCACCTGCTGGTACATGCTGTAAATATGCACTCTGGACACAAAAAGCATCTTTCTCCATACACTGTAAACCCTAATGCTCAAAATAATTAATTGGTTTGAGTAGGACAAACTTAAATTAAACAAATTAGTTCAGTCAAATCAACTTTTATGAGTATTTAGCACTTTCTTTTTCTTTCAAGTTCACATAACTGATATATTTTAAGTAAACCAAACTGTTTCTTTGTTTTGAGGTGTATGAACTTATTTACTTTAATTTAACTGAAACTGGGCTGGGATTTCCCAGCATGCTTTGCCTGTGGCACTTGAAAGGGAGAGTAAATGCTAAAATTAAGTGTTATATAATGTTTGTTTTTTGTGCCAGATTAATGTTAAGTTGGAGATTTAGTAGTGATTAATGTTTTGTTATGCTAATTTAGAAGAGTTTCTGTTAATGTGGGTTTTTGGAGAGTTACCATCATGGTGACAAGTGGTGCATGCTGCTTGGTTTGAGAACAAGTATGTTATAAATGCTTTATATTGCCTTATTCATTCAGTAAAGGTTATACCATGATATTGCTAACATGTTAGCAAGTTAGCGTTTTCTGAATTGGCTTGTTATAGCTAGCTATTAACATTAATAAAAATGTTTACATTGAGGTTACATGATAATTTGAAGTTAAATGTATGAATTAATGTACTTAAACATTTCAAGTTAAGAACAATTAAAATGTATGAGTACAAAATAAAAATCTGCCAGTTCTGCTTACGTAGGCCTAAACTTTGAATTTCTTAACTTTTTAACTTTCTTAACTGATTGCCTCACATTTTTTGAGTTTTGCAAACTTATTCAGACGTATGACGTGTGATAACGTATAATAATAGTAAAAATGATGATGATGATTGTTGTTGTTGTTGTTGATATCGTAATTTCCTGCATATATACATAATAATTTAATATATCTTATTAATAAACTACTATTTCATTATATTGTAGTACATATTTATCCAGTGCCCTATTTAGATTAGTAATGGCTCAACTATTATAAA